>NC_056735.1:2364444-2457961 GCF_019279795.1 Protopterus annectens | reverse complement strand
AGATCGCACTACAGTGAAGAGAATGGTTAAGTTCCTGTTCCGCACTGTAGGGTGCTCTCCATTCATAAGTTTCGATATTTCAAAACTTCAGTCATCGGGTCTTCACAAATCAGAGGTTCGTTGTTCGGTAATTTTGATCCTTTGAAGTAGACCCATATGTACATATACACATACAATAGAGAGAGGGAGAATGTTTCTTTAGCAGTGTTGTTAGTTAGGTGCTTCAGTTCTGGGGCTCCCCGTTGCCCCCCTTGATTCCCCTAGTATCTCCCGCTTGGGAGGTGCACAAGAACAGCTGATGCAAGATGAAGCACTTGAATTTCCCGGAAGAAACCTGAGTTGTGGATTGCCACCTTAGTAAAGGAGAAGGGTTCCCTAAATCCTTCTGTGGTGATGATTCATTTGGCAGTCTTCTAAAATTGTTGAGACAGTGAGAGGGTTGGATGACCCAAGACCCTTTCCTGGAGAATCTGTTTTGAAGCCTTTTGTGCAAGCCTATCCACATCTTGGCTGATACCCCCTTTGGATGCACTTCTTGACCTTATGTCTTGGTGGGAATGAGAGATAATGATGTGGTGGAGCCTATATCTCAGATGCCCAACAGGATTTTGGTCCAGCCTAAATATATGTACTTTTTGAGCAGAGATCCTGAGGTCGATGCCATTGTCATTGTTGCAGCCGTGAAGAAAGAGATCTCTGACAAGACTGCATCTGTTCATCCACCAAACAGTGTCATGGGTGGTGTACTGATTTCGAAAGCACAGACATGCTTCAATCACATTTTTCCCTGTGTGCATTGAACTATATAACACACTTGACTACACTTCAGAGAGACTTATCACTGAAGTATTTGTTGATGGTGCCACAACCTTCTCTCAAGGCCCATAAGACCTTTGAGATTCTGTTGGCTCCAGTTTTACCTTTATCTAATATTTCCATGCGACGCATATCTAATAATGGCAGGTGGTTTGACACACATGGCAGGCAGCAGAGTTGCAGTTCTCAGTCATGCCTGGAAACACTTGTGTAATTTTGGAGAGTACTTAAAGGCTTCCTTTCTTAATGCCCCTTTTGACGTGTCCACTTTGGCCTCAGAGTTAAGGACTCACTGAACAGGAAAGAACAAGAGGGCAAAACATGTGCTATAGGAGTTCACTTTTCCATCCTACAGAAGACCTTTTGAAAAACTCAAGGAGGTGGGGGGACTGATCTTCTGCAAGTTGTAACAGGTTTCCTGGAATGCTCCAGGTGAAATTGCCCAGAGACAGGGAGGATCTTCAGTCAACACTGCTCCAGGGTGTATTTAATCCATAAAAAAAGTTTCAGAGCACCCATTCTCTGACCAGGCTTTCCAGCACACCTGAAAATTTGCCTGAGTGCTGCACTGTGAAGGCATTCGGGGAGGTGGAGTGGACACTTCGCTCTTCACTTGCTAGCTTATGTGGCCATCAAGTTAGATGCCTTGATGTTAGAAGTCATTTGCAGAGGCTACACCATTCCCTTTCATTTTACCTCAAGTTTGAAACAAAGATCCCTTCCAGACATTCCACCCCATCAGTGATGGGAAACAGCAGCAGAAATTTGAAAGCTGCTCATGAACTAAGTAATCCATGAAGTCCCAGCAGACCAGAGAGGATCCAGGGTCTACTGAAAATTCTTTAGTGCTAAAGAAAGCCAAGGATCTCGGACCCATTTTGGACCTCAGCAGGTTAAACCTTTACTTAAAATGGACCAAATTTCAGGTGGTGATGGTGCAGTCCATTCTTTTCTGCTATGGAAGGATGATTGTTTGTACTTTGTAGACCTCAAAGATGCTTAGTATCACATAAAGATAGTGAGGCATTTCAGGAGATTCCTGTACATCAGGCTTGTAAGCCAGTTAGTACTAATTGCAGTCACCGTCCTTTGGCCTCACCACAGCTCCCCAGGTTTTCACCAAATGCATGCTGAGGGTTGCAGCTTGGCTTAGGCTGCAGGGATTCCAGGTCTTCCTTAAGCTCATCAACTAACTACTTATTGCAACTTCAAGGGCATCATTGTTTCATGTGAAGGACTTACTGCTGCATCTCTGCTAGTCCTTAGGCATCACAATCAGTTTCAAAAATTCCAACCTGGGACCTGTTCAAGCTCTGAAGTTTATTGGATGCTATCTGGACACCATCGGTTAGATTGCTAAGCTGCCCCCCACAAGACTAATTTCCATGCAACTTCAGGGCAATCAAGTCTCACTACTTCAGAGGCCACTAGCCTCTTTGCTCCTTCATCTTCTTCATCTATTGGCCACTGCAGTCTCTTGTTCCCTTGCCAGCTGCTTTGAGAGTTTTCCAGTAAACCATATCAGTTCAGTGGTCAATTACAGCCCATCTGATGAAGTTTTCTGTTCATCTCACCGACATCTGTTGTTATTGTCACATCTTGGTAGCTGAAGTTTGATTAGGTTGCTGTATGTCATCCATTTATTCTTCCTCAGCCCACAGCCATGGTAAACGTTGATGCTTCCCTCTTGGGGTTGTTGGGCATTTTGAAGGGATGACATTCCAAGGTACCTGGTCCCAGTCAGAGGTCCATGTAGTGTTTAGAGATAAGAACAGTCCTCTTTGCATTGCAGGTAAACTGCCTCCCCAAATGTGTGATCACTTTCCAAACTAACAACATGGTAGTGGTGTGGTACATAAACAAGGGGGAGCCTGATCTTCTCGTGTGTTAAGAAGCTATGAGGGTGTGGCAGTGGGCAAAGTACTTGTACTGCTTTGTGACAGCAACTTGTATACCAGGGAGATTCGACATTCTAGTAGATAATCAAAGCAGAAGCATTTTAATGCCTCGTGAGTGATCCTTCAATTAATTGGTGCCTGCTCAGCTTTCCAAGTGCTTGGATCAGCCTTGCTGTGACCTCTTTGCCACCAAGTGCAGCAGCATTTTCCCTTTCTTCTTTTAAAAGGGACAATCACTGAGGGATGCTCTTTTGCATGCTTGACTCCCTGGTCTTCTATATAATTAGCCCTAACACCTTTGATGATCAAGTTTCTGTAGAAAACAGGCTGTTGCAGAGTGTTAGTAATCTTCTTGGCCCCCCTTCTGGACTAAACAGGTTTGGTTTCTTTTTTTGTGGCCTCAAAAATTACACCCTCCTTGGGCTCTGAACCCCATTCCAGATTTGATATCCCATCTTAGGGTCAGCCTAATTCAAATCTGAAATCCCTCAGGTAGTTCACTTTGTTCCTCCATTTACAATGATAGGTAGAGATCCCAAGCTTTGAAAAAAGAGTTGTATATATCCTTTCCTCCTCTCAGAAGTCCTCTAACAGAAAAAAATATAGTAGCAAGTGGAGAAGATTCTCTGTTTGAGCCATTTTTAAGATGTTGGATCCCTTCTGTGTCCTTTTAGATGCAATGTTAGATAGTAGGTGGTCTTTTAGTCTTGGTCTAACTGCTCCACTATCTACGTCAAACCGGTGGCCATCTCAAATTTTCTTTTCAGTCATGGCATCTGCCAATCATCTGTGATTGTTTGAAGCATTTTTGAAGACTTTTTTGCTCTAACCTCTAGTAAGGGATTCCATTCCACCATGGGATTTGCCCTACTTCTACAAGCCTTAACCATGGCCCCTTTGGAACCAGCTGACACTGTTGAGTTAAAGTTTCTTTCATGGAAAATGCTTTTCTTAGTTGTAGAAATGTCAACCAGAGGAGTTTCAGAACTTCAAGCTTTGTTCTGCATTCTACCTTGCATTATTTTCCACAAAATCAGGGTTTCCTTATGGACAAGCCCTTCTCTCTTGCCTAAGGTACCTCTGATTCTAATCTGAACCATTAGATTCACTTACAGTTTTCTTTCCTGATGTCCATAAGACTGGTGCATGTTTCATTGTTTAGACCTCCATTGTTGGTTCACATTCTGTTTGAGCAGGATCAAACATATCAGGAAATCAGACCAACTTTTAGTGTCCTCCTCTAGGGCTAAGCTTGGGGAAACCAGTTTCCAAGTTGCCTTTGTCCAAATGCCTTTCTGACTGCATAGCCTTTCTTTATACTTTGAAAGGTTTATCCCTACCTGTTAAGCCAGAAACCCACTCTAGGGCATTAGCTACCACAACATCATTTATAGCTGTGCTTCTTTAGATGATACTTATGCAGCGGCTACCTGGTCTAACACTCAAACTTTTGTTTCCTATTGCAAACTAGACATTTAATCTACATCCAGAACCTATTTTGACTCCTCCATTTTGCGGAGTATTCTCTCCACATATCAAATTGTCTGGCTGGGGACTTTGTCCCATACGTTGAGGTGGACAGAAAAGACCATCTTGGATATGAAAGCTGTGTACTTAATGTAACTGTAGATCCATGATGATCTTCGTGTTTCACTGTTGCAGTCATTACATTTGGGTAATCTGCTGGCAGGTTGCTCTCAGTCAGCCTGATTAACAAAGTCTTGGGTCCTTCGTCGGTTGCTGTCCCTTCTTCCATGACGTCAGGTCGTCAGGGGTATAAAACATGCAGCCGATGCCATTACATCAGTCTTTCTTGCGGCGTGGTGCCCGAAGTAGAAGCAGTTCGCAAGTGCCGGTCGGCCGACTTCTGAAATTTTCGTTTTCAAGTTTCAGAACCGAAGTCTTCAACTAAAAGCTAAGTACCCCGTTGGGGAAACTTTTTCTTGCTCCTTACCGATGTCAGTAAAAGTTAATAATTGCATTACTTGTGGGACGCAAATACCTCATAAGGATTTTCATTTGTACTGTATTCCTTGCCTAGGCCCTGACCACAACGTGCCTTGTCGGTTTTGTGCTAAATTTAATCAATGATTAAACGTTGGTATATTTTTGCTTCTAAATATTTTGGCTCAAGATTTAACTATCCAGAAATGTTGTCGGTTAGCAATCTGTTTACCGGAATACCTAAAAAATGCAAAGAAAAAAACAGAGACAGACCGTCAAGGTCCAAAACCGATGACGCTTCTCCTAAGCCAGTTGCCAGTTCGCCGGTACTCAGTGGGGCGCTTTCGCAGCCCCTGATATCTGCTACTTCTGATTCGCAGGCCTCTACTGAGACCCATTCAGAGTCCGGTATGCCACGAGATGCTTCAATTATGCAACCCGCGGATGTGTCTACCTTGGATGGGTCCGGAGCTGCTGTGCAGGCACCGGCTTCTGAGGGTGTTTTCAGGCGTACAGATTTGTATATTAGACCGACACCATCTTCAAAACTATGGCCAAAATCTAAATATGTGTCTAAAAAACTGATGCCTGGGCCACATGTGCAGGCCCCTATGCCTAAAAAACAAATGATCAAAATGGCTGAAGATTTAATTACTCTGATCAGGGGTAGCCAACCCCCTCCTTCTAAGAGATCTAGTCAAGACATTGATTATGAATCTTTTGAACAGGATTCTATTTCTTCTGACTCTCCTAATGAACAGGATTTGTCAATTCCTACTTATGAGGACTCTGTTGCAGAGGAATCCTTCCCTTCTGCCTCTCCACCTGAGGATTTTTCTTTTGGGGAAACTTTACATGCCTTAAGGGAACATTTCCACTGTGAAAGTCAGGATTTCTCTTAATCTAAAAAGAGATTTTCTTCTACTTTCTCAGCATAGGCCTTTGGCTATACCTCCTGTTCTAGACATTGTTGATGTATTTTCAGAATCTAGTATGACTCCTGATTCTCTGCCTCCGGCTCTTTGTAAGCCAGACAGATACTACAGGGTTCCTGACTCCCACAAATTCCTTTTCAAAAACCCTATTGCTGATCCTGAAACCATTTCTCAGGGTCCCAAGGGCATTAAGGCCTCTACTGCCAAAAATCCTACCCCTTCTGATAGAGACTCCAGGGCGCTGGATAGATGGGGTAAGAAGGTTTACATATCTGCAACCTTGGCAATCAGGGCTTTAAACTGTCAGTTTTGTATGCTTAAATATCAGCAGCATATCATGGGACTACTTAAACAGAAAATGATGTTAATCTCTGTGTGGAAAATAAAGAATTGCAGGATTTATTGCATTCAGCTGAACAAGTTGGAAAACATACTTTGCAATGTGGTTTTGATTCCTTGGAGGCCTCTTGCAGGGCTGCTGTAATTGGATCTGTGCTAAGAAGGCATGCTTGGCTCAAAGAGCAAACTCTGCCTGACCATGTTAAAGCAAAATTGTTGGATGCTCCTTTACAACAGGACAGTCTCTTTGGTAAAAAGGCTGAAGAAGTGTTAAAAAAGATGGAAGATAAAGCTAAATCTATGCAGACTGTGAAAGAATTCTTACAAGTGCAACCTCCAAGATTTAGTAGGCACTGGCCTACTAAGAAATGGTCCTTTCCAGTCCCCTCGAGAGCCGCTCAAGTCAAATCAAGACATTCCAAAGGCTCCAGGTTTCAGTCACAAGGAACGTTTAGAACAAAACAATGGGGTGCCTCCACCTCCAAATCTGGAGGCAACAAGGCACCTCCGTATGGTAAGCAGTCTCAATGACTTCCCTCTACAATCACCAAGCACTTACCTCTTAGCCGCCCCTTTGTGGGGGAAACTAGCACTTCATACACGAAACTGGCAACTTATTACCCATGACAAATGGGTTTTAAATATAGTATCCCAGGGATACAGATTTCACTTCCAAACATTGCCAATCCCAAACGGATGGCCAGATCTGCCCCCAAATCAGTGGGCAGAGGCCCAGAAACAAGTTCTGTCCCTCATGAACATGGGGGCTATTCAGCCAGTAGCCGAAGAGGAAAAGGGACAAGGTTTCATTTCCAGACTCTTCCTGGTACCCAGAAAAGGCAAATCATGGTGTCCAATTCTGGACTTATCCACTCTAAACACATTTCTGGACATTCCAAAATTCAAGATGCTGACTCTTCAACAGTTACTACCTATGCTAGGCAAAGATGCCTGGTTGGTAACTCTAGACTTAAAAGAGGCTTAGCTGCATATACCAATCAGGGAATCTTGCAGAAGGCGTGAGCCGAGGCGCTAGAGAAGGGTAATAAAACAGTGTTGGATCTCTTTACTTGGTCGTATTGCTTGGATTATTCTTCTTTTTTATTTTTGTTGCATATACATTAATCTTGCAGAAGATACCTCCGCTTCAAAACAGGCTACTTGCATTACCAGTTCTCTGCACTGCCCTTTGGCTTATCTACTGTGCTCAGGGTCTTCACAAAGTGCCTGGCACCAGTAATTGCATTTTTCAGGCAAAGAAATATTCAAATATATCCATACCTGGACGATTGTCTAATTCAGGCATAAAACAAGGACGTTCTTCTAAAGCATCTGGCGTTTGTAAAAAGGGTTCTAACTTGTCTAGGGTACACCATAAACGAAAAGAAATCACAACTCTTTCCCTCTCAAAAAATTACATTCCTGGGTGCAAGCTTGAATACAACTGCCCAGATGACTTACCTTATGCCAGAAAAGGAAATTCAATTTATGATCTTACTTCAAACAGGTGACCAGAAAAACCCAGCTATCTGCAAGACAAATTCTGCAGGCCTTGGGGTTCATGGCCTCCTGCACTCTTCTAATTCCATATGCAAGACTGCATATGAGGAAACTTCAGTGGTACTTAAAAAGTTTATGGAGTCAACATTGTCACAGGCCAGGAAACAATGATTCCTTTTATACCTAGCCTGCAACTAGAATTCCCATGGTGGGCAGAGGCCTGCCACCAAAACAAGGGACTGACATTCACTCCACCCCCTGCCATCCAAACCCTAACAGATGCATCAGACTATGCTTGGGGGCTCATGTGGCAGGGAAGTGCATTCAGGGCAAATGGAGCCCAAATCAAATGCACCTACATATCAATCAGAAAGAGATGCTAGCTGTGCAGAATGCTCTGACAGCCTTCAAGGACTACCTTCATCCAGGACAACTATTGAGAATGACAACACCACAGTTATGTGGTACATAAACAAGCAGGGGGTTACACATTTCTACCTCCTTTGCAGACTAGCCATGGCATTGTGGAACACGGCCTTGACCTATCAAATACAACTACAAGCTCAATTCCTGCCAGGAAAGCTAAATACTCTGGCAGACGAACTAAGCAGAAATCTTATGAACCCACACGAACGGAAATTGGAACCACAAGTTTTCAACATGTTGACACGCAAATGAGGGAACCCAGACATAGATATTTTTGCCTCACCCTAGAACTATCAGTTGGACAAATTCTGCACAAGAATTCATCACAAAAAAGCTTGGAAAGTGGATGCTCTATCATTCAGCTGGAAAAACCTATCAGTCTATGCCTTTCCCCCTCTGCCTCTGCTCTCCAAAGTTCTACTAAAAGTCAAGCAGGACAAACCAAAAATTATTCTGATTGCTCCAGACTGGCCTCGCCAGCACTGGTACCCACTCCTGCACAATGCGTCACACCTTCCACCATGGCACCTGCCTCAGACACCTTACTTACTGTCTCAGCAGTACTACCAAATTCTGCACACTCAGCTCCAAACTTTGAATCTTGCAGTGTGGCTAATCAACTAATTTCACCCTTGGCATCCCTCAGCAAACCAGTGATGGATGTCATTTTGGAGGCTAGAAGGCCTAGTACTAGAAAATCTTATGCTGACAAATGGAAAAGATTCTGTGCCTGGAACCAATCACAAGGAATAAGCACAGCAATGCCCAATATTCCTCAGATTCTACAATACTTATCTGAGATGCTTCACAAGGGCCTATGTTTTTCTTCTATAAAAATTCATGCCTCTGCCATTTCAGCTCATTACAACATGGAACCTCCCCTCCTCTCTCATCCTCTGCTAAAGCAGTATCTCAGAGGGACTAAAAATTTAAGACCTCCCAGGAGAGCACCAACTCCTGCATGGGACCTCAATTTTGTTTTGGAAAAACTCACTCTCCCTCCTTTTGAGCCAGCTGCTACTGCAGACCTAAAATTTCTCTCATGGGAAACAGCTTTCCTTTTAGCAGTCACTTCAGCTAGAAGGATTTCAGAATTACAGGCTCTTATGGCAGTGGAGCCTTTCGTGATTGTTTATCCGGACAGGGTGGCTCTCATGACCAATCCATCTTTCATGCCTAAGGTGGTATCCAGTGTGGCTCTTAATCAGACCATTCATCTGACAACTTTCTTCCCCAATCCACAGAACAAGGGTGATCGGATTCTGCATTCTTTGGATGTACACAGACAACTTAGATTCTACTTAGGACGAAATCTCTAAGAAAATCTGGGCAACTTGGTGGCATTTGCTGCAGGGGCAGAGGGAAAAGTTATTTCAAAGCAGACTGTTTCCAAATGGATAAACCATTGCATTTGTTTCTGCTATATGCACCATGGTAGACCTATCCCCAAGGGGATCAGGTCTCATTCCACCAGGGCTGCATTTACTTCTGCAGCCTTTCTCAGAGGGGTTCCTACCAGAGACATTCTAGAAGCTGCTACCTGCAGCTAAGTTCATTCGTTCATCAAACATTACCATTTACCTCTCTTCTCTAAATCCAGAGCTGGCTTTGCCACTGCTGTCCTGCAGGGCCTTATAGCTGATCCTAATGCTGTATAAATCCATCCTCCCCAACCATAGCTTTGGGATTCTACCCAAATGTAATGACTGCAACAGTGAAACACGAAGAACGTGGTACAGTTGTGTACACTTACCATAAATGTAGATGTTCGAGTGTATTCACTGTTGCAGTCCTGGTTACCCACACTCCAGTCCCCTGTTTTTCTCTTACTATACCTCTCCTTTCTTTTACTATGCTTAAAAGCCTTTTGGGGTGTATTTGCTTTTGTTTGGAGGTATATTTTTTGTGTTTCAAACTTGTATATATATATTTTTTTTTTGCTCACATTTTGGGGGGCACCTGACATCTGGGGCAAAAAAAACTGATGTAATGGCGTCGGCTGCATGTTTTATACTCCTGACGACCTGATGTCATGGAAGAAGGGACAGCAACCGACGCAGGACCCAAGACGTTGTTAATCAGGCCCAACTGAGGGTAACCTGCCAGCAGATTACCCAAATGTAATGACTGCAATAGTGAATACACCCGAACATCTACATTTATGATAAGTGTACACAACTGTACTTTGTCAACTTCCATCCATCTCAACCATCTCTCCCTTCATCCCCATTCCAAATTCTCACTGGTAATTTGTGAGCTATTGGTGGATCTTGCCATTGAGCTATTGGCCTTCCAATTTTCTTTGGAACAGTGCGGTCGATTCTCCAGTTTGGATATCTTTTCTCATGCATTGAATATTGGAGTGGTAAGCCTAACCAAATATTCTTTAAATGAGTTTGAATTTCATACAGAGACATGCTAGCTGAATTAGTACGGAGGCCTTCTTTCAGGGATTCCACCTCATATTATGGGTGAACAGTTTAGGATGGTGAGTGACCATTACAAAAATGTTTTGGAAATGTCATTTGAGTTATCTTCTTTGTCAAGGCAGATGGGCAGTCAGCTGTGTACTGCATAAAAAAGGAAGGGGCAATCTCTTATTTTCAGTTTACTTTACTTTTCTTGTCAAGAGATTTTGACGTAGACTTGGGTTTTGGAGAGTAGGTTTCACCTTATGCTGCCCCATGTCCCAGATTGCAGAACATGACAAAAGACCATCAGCCAGTACATGACAATCAGCAAGAGAATTGGAAATTTTCAACTCAGTGATCGAAGGTGTATTATCTGTCTGGGATTTTTAGATACAGGTTTATTAGCAGACTGTTGGGAAGTATACATTCTTGAACCAGAGCATAAAGTTATTTTGTTAGATGAACTCTCCTTTGAGTTGGAACAAAAATTGATCGTAGATCAAAATCTTAAAACTTTTTTTAATGGAAAAAAATGCACTTAAAAAATAATTAACAAAATAAAAAGAAAAGATAAAAATCCAACTTGTAACATCCAAGCGCCACCTCGCCGACAGGCTTTTTTTCTCTACAGTGCTTGCGCTTGCAGTGCATGCTTGTTCATTTTTTTGTCTTTTAGTTCGTTTTTATTTTGTTAGATGAATTGACCCTTGCATGGAAAAGGTTGATGTTATTATAAGGCCATAATCCTTTTCTTAAACATTCATATGTATAAGAAGTATGGCAGTTTGTGCAGAGGTTAATGAAGTGAGCTGTAGTTCCTGCGGTACAAGATATGGTTCCCTCAGCCCATATTTACCTACTGTGTGACCTTGAACAAGTCACTCAACCAGATATTGCTCCTGGGTTACTCCTGAAAAGGGAATGTGTGTCCAGCGGGCAGTGCACATAGTCATCATCTGCAACCCTTTTTTCCCATTTTCTACATGGGGTCAGGGTGTCTTGTCAACTATCGTAATCTCTCTTTATTCAGTGCCACTTGGTTACCTCCTTAAACAGTCATGCCTGCCCATCATAAGTCTTCTCTCACACAATCCATCCACCTCTTTGCTGGATGCCCTTATTCCCTCTTGCTTTCTCCCTGTCTGTCCCAAGTCATCTTCACCAGATTGTCTTCTGCTTTTCTGCACAATGTGCCTGAACCACTGTAATATATTCTCTTTGACCTTGCCTGCAATTGGAGCTAATTTGACTTCTGCTCTGATGTCCTCATTTCTTCGTCTGTCCCACAGTGTGCATCTTACTACCTGTTTCAGGCACTTCATCTGTATGACCTCTAACTTCTTCAACTGTTCTGCTTTTATTACCCACGTTTCTGTACCATATAATAGTACTGGTCACACCTCTGTTTTGTACACCTTACTTTTCAGCTTCTTAGGCATTCTTCTGTCATACACTACCCCTGCCACACTGTGCCACTTGGCTGCATTGGATGCTGTCTCTTCTTCCATGACGTCAGGTCATTAGGGGTATAAAACATGCAGCTGACGCCATTACACAAGTCTTTCTTGCCATGCAGTGCTTGAAGCAGAAGCAGTTCGCAATTGCCGGTCGGTCGACTCTTGAAATTTTCGTTTTCGAGTTTCAGACCTGAATTTTCAAAAAGATAAGTACCCTGTTGGGGATCCTTTTTTATTGCTCTAACAGATGTCAGAAAAAATTAAGAATTGTCTTGCTTGTGGAAAGCAAATACCTCATAGAGATTTTCATTCTTACTGCGTCACCTGTTTAGGCCCAAACCACGACATCCCTCGCTGTAGGTTTTGCGCCTTGTTCCACACCCAAACTATTCGTCGGGCTATTTTTGTAGCTAAATACTTTCGTTCTCAGTCTCCATACTCCGAAATGGCTTTGTTAAGCCATCCGACTGCCGATCTTCCAAAAAAATGTATGGCTAAAGACAGAGACAGACCGCATAGGTCCAAAAATGTCGACGATGCTTCTATTAAGCTAGTCGCCAGTCCGCCGGTACTCGGGTGATTTTGCATCCCCTGATACCCGCTTCTACAGATTCACAGGCCTCTGATGAGACCCATTCGGAGTCCAGTATGCCGCGAGATGCTTCTTCGACTATGGAACCTGTGGATGTCTCTACCTTGGATGTGTCCAGAGCCGCTTTGCAGGCACCGGCTTCTGAGGGTGGATTCAGGCCTACGGATTTTCATATCAAACCGACGACTTTGTTTCAAGCTAATAATACCAAATTCCTCAGGCTTAAAGCTAACACTACGCCTAGAAAAACGACGACCAAAGCGTATTATCAGGCTTACATGCCTCAAAAACAAATGATTAGAATGGCTGAAGACCTTATTACCTTAATCAGGGGAAGCGAGCCTTCCCCGTCTAAGAGACCTAGAACTGATTTTCCTTCTGATCAGGAATCTGATATCTCTATTCCTTCTACCAGGATTTACCCTTATCTACTTATGAGGATTCTGATGCAGAGGATTCCATTCCCTCTGCTTCCCCTCCAGAAGATTTCTCTTTTGGTGAAACCTTGCATACCCTTGGGGAACATTGCCGCTGGGAAAGCCAGGACTATTCTCAGTCCAAAAAGAGAGTTAGGGAATTCTTAAACCTGCTTCAGCACAGCAGGCCTTTAGCTATCCCTCCTGTGCTGGACATTGTAGATGATGTTTTCTTGGAATCCAACCTTATCCCAGACACTTTGCCCCCAGCTCCTAGGAAACCTGACAGGTACTACAGATTATCTGACTCTCTCAAATTCCTCTTCATGAATCCTACTGCGGATCCAGAGACTATTTCCCAAGGACCTAAAAGCGTTAAGGCTACTACTGCCAAAAATCCTAACCCTTCTGACAGGGATTCTAGGGCTTTAGACAGATGGGTAAGAAGGTATACACCTCTGCTACTCTGGCCATTAGGGCCTTAAATTGCCAGTTTCATATGTTAAAGTATCAGCAACATATTGTGGGACGAATTAAACAGAAAATTATGTTGTTTCCTGATTGTGCTGAAAATATGGATTTACGTGATTTAATGCATTCTGCTGACCAAGTTGGTAAACATACTTTGCAATGTGGTTTTGATGCTTTAGAAGCATCTTGCAGGGCTGCTGTCAGTGAGTCTGTACTTAGAAAGCATGCTTGGCTTAAGGAACAAAACTTGCCAGATCATGTTAAAGCCAAATTACTGAACGCACCCTTAAACCAAGAGCGCCTTTTTGGCAACAAAGCAGAAGAAGTCCTTAAAAGAATGGAGGAAAAAGCTAAATCTATACAAACTTTTAAAGATTTCTTACAAGTACAGCCACCTAGATTCAGTAGACATTGGCCTTCAAAGAACTGTTCCTTTCCAGTTCCTACCAGGCCTTCTCAGTCCACACCCAGGAGCAGCAGACCACCAAGACTTCAGTTTCAGGCTATGCACAGATCTAAGCAGTGGGGGGCTCCCACTCCCAAAGCAGTAGTAGTAAGCCAACCCCCATGGAAAAATTGCACAATGACTTATCCTTAACTCTTCCAAGCTTTGCTCAACTACTTGCACCTTTAGGAGGAAAGCTCACCCTGCATGCAAGAAACTGGGAATTCATTACCCAAGACAAATGGGTTTTAAACATAGTTTCCATTGGATACAGATTACACTTCCACTCTCTCCCAATCCCACGTGGATGACCAAACCTGCCCCCAAACCAATGGGCGAAAGCCCAAAAACAAGTGCCGTCTCTCCTCAGCATCAAGGCTATTCAACAAGACTGTTCCTGGTTCCCAGAAAAGAAAACTCCTGGCA
Source organism: Protopterus annectens (assembly GCF_019279795.1). NCBI lineage: Eukaryota > Metazoa > Chordata > Ceratodontiformes > Protopteridae > Protopterus > Protopterus annectens. Next base: position 2,443,885 of record NC_056735.1, on the reverse strand, counting down.
TCCTATCCTGGACCTGTCTACCCTCAACACCTTTCTGGTGGTTCCAAAATTCAAAATGCTAACTCTTCAATAGCTTCTTCCTATGCTAGCCAAGGATGCCTGGCTGACAACCTTAGATTTAAAAGAAGCTTATCTGCACATCCCAATCAGGGAATCTTGCAGGAAATACCTACACTTCAGGGCAGGCTCCATGCACTATCAGTTCTCTGCACTTCCCTTTGGCTTATCTACTGTGCCCAGGGTATTCATGAAGTGCCTAGCTCCAGCCATTGCATTTTGAAGACCGAGAAATATTCAGACTTACCCATATTTGGCCGATTGCCTTATTTAGGCAGAGAGTCAGGACTTGCTATTGCAGCAATTGGCATTCGTAAAGAGACTTCTAATTTCATTGTGATACACCATCATCGAGAAGAAATCACACCTATTACCCTGCCAACAGATTGTATTCCTGGGAGCAAGCTTGAACACAACTTCCCAGATGGCATTCCTCACTACAGAGAAACAACTTTGACAACCTACTTCAACCTGCTGGCCAAAAAAGCCCAGCTATCTGCAAGGAAAATCCTGCAAGCCGTGGGGTTCATGGCCTCTTGCATTCTGCTAATTCCATATGCAAGACTGCATATGAGGAAACTTCAATGCTATCTAAAAAGTCTATGGTGTCAACATTCTCACGACCTGGAAACAATGATTCCTATCATTCCTTGCCTAAGGGCAGAGTTCCTTTAGTGGGCAGACGCCTGCTACCACAACAAGGGACTCCCTTTCACTCTATCCCCTGCTGCCCAAACCCTAACAACAGACGCATCAGACTTTGCATGGGGGGCTCACATGACAAGGCAGTGCATTCAGGGCAAATGGAACCCAATACAGATGCACTTGCATATCAATCAAAAAGAAATGTTAGCTGTACAGAATGCTCTGACAGACTTCAAAGACCTTATTCTTCCAGGGCAGCTATTGGTAAAGACAGAAAACACCACAGTTTTGCGGTACATAAACAAGCAGGGGGGAACCCATTCCTACCCACTCTGCAGACTAGCCATGGCCCTGTGGAACACAGCCTTGAGCAACCAAGTTGAACCTACAAGGTCAATTCCTGCCAGGCAAGTTAAATTCACTGGCAGACGACCTAAGCAGAAATCTCATGGATCCACACGAATGGAAACTGGAACCAAAAATATTCAACCTATTGAGGAACTATTAAAATTCATGCTTCTGCCATTTCAGCACATTATAATACTGAACCCCCCTCTTCTCTCACTCCCTGCTAAAGCAATTCCTCAGAGGGACCATAAATTTAAGACCCCCCAGGCGTGCCCCTACCCTAGCCTGGGACCTTAACTTTGTATTGGAAAAGTTCACTCTCCCTCCATTTGAACCAGCTGCAACTGCAGAGCTGAAATTCCTTTCTTGGAAAACAGCCTTCCTTCTAGCCATCACTTCAGCAAGAAGAGTGTCTGAATTACAAGCCCTCATGGCAGTGGAACCCTTCATTATCTTCCATGCAGACAGGGTTTCCCTCAGGACCAGTCCTTCCTTTATGCCCAAGGTGGTGTTTAGTGTGGCCCTAAATCAGTCCATTCATTTGCCTACCTTTTTCCCGACTCCATAAAACAAAAGAGAACGAATACTGCATTCTTTGGACGTGCACAGACAACTTAGATTTTATTTGGACAGGACTAAGCCTCTCAGAAAATCTGAACAGCTGCTAGTTTGCTTTGCTGCAGGGGCAGAGTGGAAGGCCATTTCAAAGCAAACCATTTCTAAATGGATAGCCCATTGCATTAATTTCTGCTATAATCACCACGGAAAACCTACCCCGCAGGTAATAAGATCCCATTCCACCAGGGCTGCATCTACCTCTACAGCCTTTCTCAGAGGAGTCCCTATCAGGGACATCCTAGAAGCTGCTACCTGAAGCTTTGTACATACCTTCACCAAGCATTACTACCTATTTTTTTCTAAATCCAGAGCTGGTTTTGCCACTGCAGTCTTGCAGGGCTTAGTAGCTGGTCCTAATGCTTTCTAACTTCCTCCTCCCTTCCTTAGCTTTGGGAATCTACCCAAATGTAATGACTGCAACAGTGAAACACGAAGAACATAGTACAGTTGTGTACACTTACCGTAAATATAGATGTTCGAGTGTATTCACTGTTGCAGTCCTGGTTACCCTCCCTCCAGCCCCCTGACGTCTCTTGGCTCTACCTGTCCTTGTTTGGTGTATGTAAGCTTTCTGGTGTATTTGCTTTTTGATGGAGGTGTACCATAACATATAATTGCTTCCCATTGTGGGGGCACCTGACATCTGGGGCAAGAAAAACTGATGTAATGGCATCGGCTGCATGTTTTATACCCCTGACGACCTGACGTCATGGAAGAAGAAGAGACAGCATCCGATGCAGGAATCCAAGACTCTGGTAATCAGGCCGACTGAGGGCTACCTGCAGGCAGATAACCCAAATGTAATGACTGCAGCACTGAATACACTCTAACATCTACATTTATGATAAGTGTACACAACTGTACTTTGTGTACACTTACCATAAATGTAGATGTTCATATGTATTCACTATTGCAGTCCTAGTTACCCTCCCTCCAGCCCCCCTGACTTCTCTTGTCTTGTACCTATCCTATTTGTTTGTTATATCATGTGTATTTGCTTTTTGCTGGGGGTGTTCCATACCATATAATTGCTTCCTATTTTGGGGGCACCTGACGTCTGGGGCAAGAAAAACTGGTGTAATGGCATCAGCTGCATGTTTTCTACCCCTAACGACCTGATGTCATGGAAGAAGTGACAGCATCTGACGCAGAAATTCCAAGACTCTGGTATTCAGGCCGGCTGAGGGCTACCTGCAGTCAGATAACCCAAATGTGATGACTGCAACAGTGAATACACTCAAACATCTACATTTATGGTAAGTGTACACAACTGTACTTTCTCATCTTCCTCTGATTTCCCTCATTTGCTGCCATTACAGCTGTCTTATCTGTGCTCAGTTTTAACCCATGTGCCTTCAGTTTTGCATTCCATTCCTATAGCCTTTGCTGAAGTTCTTGTTCAGAGTCTGTATATAATGCTATATTGTCTGCATTCAGCAACTTTATTGACCTGTACTCTTCAACCTGTTTGCTGATGTAGTCCACCACCAGTATGAACAGCAGTGGGCTCAGAGCTGAAACCTGATGCACACCCACTCCTACTGGGAACCCCTCTGTAAGTACAAACACGGTCTGTACTTGAGTCATTGGGTCTTTATACATAGCCTACACCAATTCTTCCAATGTTTGTAGGATTTTGAACCATCTCAAGACTGCACAACTCTGCTTTCTTGGGACCTTGTCATATGCTTTCTCCAAAACTAGGAATGTCTAGACTCTTTCCCCATCTCTAACTTCTTCTCAACCATCTGCCTCACTGCAAACAGTGGATCAGTTCTGTTGCATCCTGATCTGAATCTGAATTGTTCATCATCCCATCTTACTTTCTACTGCTGTTCGTATTCATTGATCAATCATCCTGTCCTGGACTTTCATGCAATGTAACAGGAGTTTGATACCTCTGTGATGTCTACAGTTGTGAATGTCCCCTTTGTTCTTGTACACTGGCACTAGTATACTTATTCTTCAGTCATCTGAGATGCACCTTTCTCTCCATACTGATACGATTACCCTCAGGACCCATTTCTCCCCTTCTCACCCAACATCTTTTTCGTATTTGCTGTGATGTCATCTAAACCTGCTGCTTTCCCTGACTTCATTTCCTTAGTGCTGTTGTTACTACGTTTAGGGTGGGCTGTGTCTGGGACAGTACAGCTTCTGAAGGTTTTTTTTCATTCAGGGCTGCTGGAAGTACTCCTTCCATCTGCCTTTATCCTGTGGAATGGTGAGCAGGTTGTTGCTGACACCCCTTACGAAGGGTGTCTTATGTTCTTTAGCTTTCTGTCTTTGCCTTACAACCTAATATAGTTTTTGTGCCATCTACAGAGTCACTTTCCAGAAGCTGGTAGAGTGCCTTTGCCTTGTTCTTTACTATTGCAACTACTCTGTTAGCCTTTTTGCTAGCCAACCGGTATTCCTTCATACCCTGGTTAGTCTTTTCTTTCTCCCGGTTTCCTGCACTCCACCTTACTTTTGATGACTTCCTGGCCTTTGCATTTCATCAGCTTTCCTTATGTACCTTGATTTCATATGTGGCTCATTTGCATATCTGTTCTGCAGTCCTCACGTATCCTGTTTTGAGGCACTGCCATTCTTCTTCAACTCCACCTATTTCCTCCTCTTCCTGAGGTGCTAGACCACTGAGTAATTCCTTGAACTTCTGTGCTTTCCCCTCTAGTAAGCTTCCACATCTTCACAGCCTAGTCCCTGTTGATCTTAGAGTCTTCTTTGACCACTGCCTGCAGCCGATTGTGGCAGCCAGTGGTGTATGCTGTGGGCTGGCTGCCTCACCGGAGCTGACTTTGCAGTCGCTGCTTCTACCCAAGTGCCCTTTCCTTACAAAGAGAATGTCTGTCCTTGTTGTATATTGGCTAATGTTGTATGTGATCTTGTTACTGTTTCTGAACCATGTATTGGCTACTATCAAGCCATTTGCCAGATGGAAGTCTAGAATGGACCCTTCTTTATTTCTGTTGCCCCACTTGTGTGGACCCTGGCAGTCCTCAGTATTCTGTTCTGTCTGTCCCAATATGTGCATTGAAGTCTCCCATTATCAACACCTGTTCATGTGGCCCTGATTTATCTAGTAGATCTTGCAGCTGCTACCTGAATGCAGTCTTTGCCTCACTGTCACAACTCTACTGTGGGACATGAGCTGAAGTTATGAGTAGTGCCCTATCCTTGCATTAGAGTCTGATTAGCATGAGTCTGTCACTAATTCTGATGACATCCCTCACTACAATACCCACCTCATTTCTAGTCTGTTCTCCTCCTGAGTAGTATACTCTTCATCCCAATCCAAGTGTCTTTGCTACATTGCCTTTCCATCTGGTCTCTCCTCTTTAGCATCATGTCATCCACTTCTAAGTTGCATCCTGTCAGTGAACCTACATTGACTGTATTGCAATTCTTAGTTCATGTTTGGTAGCTTGATTGGTTTTTACATCCAGCTTTCGCTCAACAGAGCTCTCCTAGGTAACCCAAGCTGGGCAACTTAACCCAGGGCTGATGTGCTTTATGGCACATGCACATACACATTAGCATTGGTCCCTGGTGTAGGTCAAGAGTAGGCCAGGTCCTCAACCTGTTTGTCACCAGTAACTACTCATGCCCATTTTGGCAACATTAGTCAACATGACCTAGTCACCTAGAGGCAATTTTTGCACTGTCTAGTGGCTAGCCCTCACATGGCACACTGTCTGTCTGTGATCCATGTTCTCCTATCTTGAGTGTACTGTGCACCACAGTTATTGCTTAAAGCGATTGATATATATATATACATTTCCCACCTTATAGGCACCTTCTAAGGTCTGTGCTGCTGCCTTATAACTCCATTATTGGATAAGTTTTGAAGTGAAAACACTCTGCATATTTTTGGGAGGTTGGAAGAACCTCACAGAGACACAGGGAGAACTTACAAGCTTGCATACAAGCAAATGGTCAGAAATCAGGATTGAACCTTGTGCATGGGAGGCGAGGAACTTAACCATTATGCCAACAGGTCAGTGGGCCTACTTTAACAAATGGGTTTTATTATAATGTTTCAGATGTTCACCATAATCAAGACTTCTACATTTTAAGAAAACCGACATGTTCTCCTGATTTTTTCCAAGTTTCCATTGGAGACATCTCTAGATGTAAGCATTGGTAGATGAGATTTTGAGAAGGGGAGCCTGTGGACTGAAAAAAGTGTGATTGTGATTAGTAATTTAATAGTACAAAGCACTGGAGATTGCCAGAAAAGTAAAATAAAATGTTTATTTGGCACATATTTATTAAACACTGTTTCTTGTATCTGCACTCCAGCAGTGTCATTTGCAGGATAATTCATCTTCATGCATTTTGTGCTTGCTATCTACTTTGCAGAAGTGCTTATGAATATTTATTCAACTGCAGAAATATTCTGCTTCTCAGTATCCTTTCACAGGACTGAGCCCAATGGATCCTCATAATTCTATACTATTGGCTGATTCTTATGGTAATCCAGTCAGTTCATCTACTCTGTGGTGAGAGTTGGATGGTAGGTATTGCCTCCTTTGCAGAAATGCTTACGAATATTTATTCAACAACAGAAGTGTAGTTAGTTTTCTCTCAGCATCCCTTTACAGGGCTGAGTCCAGTGACTTCTCATTCCTATCATCCCAAGCCAGCGCCTACAGGTGTTAAAGCTACTGTTAGTAAGCTGGATATCTGCGACATAACCATGTCTTTATTCCTCTACAGCAAGCAGATATCACAACAACAGAACTCTTCCTGAGCTTAGTACTGTAAATCTTCACTAGTGACTTCTGAAATTGTTTGTTCCCTTCTTCTATCCCCCTTTAAATGAGGCTGCAGTTGAGGGACTTTTTAACCTTTGTATAAAGTAAGAAAGTATATTAGAAGGTTTGATGTAATAAGCTGTATGTATGTATGTATGGAAAGTTTGCTTGGTTACACTTTGCTACTTCTGTGGTGGGCAGTGTCTTTATCCAAATGCAGGGAATGCAGTCTTGAGTCATGAGTGGTGGTTTCCATGGCAGCAGGGACCAATTTTTATACCAGGAAGAACACACAAGAGACAACTCCACTTGTTTCTATTACTTCAGATGTTCCTCAATCAGATTTATGAATATAGCTAGTTCTTCCATGTCGGCACTTAATACATAGCTGATTTTGGCTTGGTTTTCAAGGGGCTCACTACATTCTAGCCATTGTTCTGTAATGTATGTTCTTTTCATAATTAGGCTTGTTCTTGCTCATATTTGGTATTTGTTCATGTTGCTATGTTAGCCAGTTGACTTTCAGTTGCATCTTCTAGATTCTTCTGAATCCTGTTTACTTTTGCCATTAACTTCTTGGTGCTAATTGCCTCTCACTATGGGGTAAACTCTGGTCAGATCCTCCCCATACATTTTAAGAACATGAAATGATGGCATACTTTACTTTACAACCACCTTTGATAAACATTTATTGGTGAGAAATGCTTTTTCACTTGAAATTATTTCCTCTCTAAACTGAGGGAAAGAAATATCTACTATCCTTTAGACAGCAACTCAAAAACACCTAAGACAATCTTCATGGCTGTAGCATCTCTGATAATTTGTTAGTAGTATAGGCAATCATTGATAATCTGAAAACTGCAAAAAACACTAAACTTTGAAAATAATAGTGAGTACCACTGCGAGCACCTATAACACAAACTCAAGCAAATCTTCTTGAACACAGATTTAATCTGATAACTTCTTGTTTCTTGAACAAAAATTTTCCCAAACAGCAAATAACTCAGATCTTTACAAAATGGAAAAAAATCAACTGTTACCAAAATTAGTCCATCAGTCCATTGACTAATATGGATTTATCACAGGTAGTCATACTTCTGAAATATAAAAAATTGATTTTAGAAGAGACAAGGTAAAAGAAAAATCTGATAAGATTTGTTTTAGAGAGAGCATTCTACAGGGTGTCGTGGCTGATCCCAAGAGTGGTTATGAAAAGGTATAACTGAATTATGCAAAGGGTCTTTTGCCAGATTGAAGATAGAAGGTTACACATCGAAGACATTGTGATGGCCCTCTTCTGGACCAGTAATCAAGGAGCATCAATCCTCACCACTAACATCTGTGAGGGACGTTCACTTGAAACAAAAACAGATAAACACATTATTTCCAGATGCAGCTCTCTGCACCGAGCACAGTTTCCTGTTAAGAACACACAGGGAACACATTCCCGTCCTGGGGCTGGGTTTCCCTCTCTCTTACCAGGCCTCAAATAAGACTCCACACTGACCACAGCCGTAGAGATGAGTCCTCACCCAAGTGTTTTGAGCCAAGTCCTCAACCACCCTCTCTGTGAAACCAGTGCTCTGTGTCCCTGCTCCAAGTAGCTGATACACACACTGTTTGAGATTTGATTTTCACACACACACACACACACACACACACACACACACACACACACACACACACACACACACACACATATCTGGGAAAGGCTGGCACACATTTACCAGCTATCCCCCCTCTGCCCAGACAATAATGTAAATACTGCCACCAGAACACTCCAAAGCCAGCTACTCTAAGGTTCTTGCAAGGGTACCCGATTATACTGAGTAAAAGTAATACTAATACAAAGGGTAGTGTTTGACCAATGCAGCAAGGCTTTCAGGAGTGGCCACAGTGTCACCAAATAAATATAACTGCTCTCAAATGTTAAAAGATTCTCTAAAAGACCAGCCACAATGAAAAGTGTAAATATTTTTAATAATAAATAAAAAAGAACATGAAAATACTAAATATCTATTTGCAATAAACACCAGAGTTTCGATTGCAGGAAATATTTAAAATAGCACTGATGAAAAGATTCACACAGGTACAGAAAGCAATACTTATCTAATCTCACTATATTTCCTGACTGATCTAAAGAATTACTGTTTCCTACTTACTTAATAAAGCAAAGGAAAATGAAGTGGGTGAGTGGTCTTGTCCTTTCCAAATCAGTGTGCCTTGAGACTACTGTCTCATGTAGTATTAAAACATAATTTCAGTGCTGGATTACAGTTTGGCATCACATACATCTGGTCACCTGACTTCTGGCTCCCGCACTACCCCCTTTACTAGAAACTGAACCAGAATCTAGCACGTACATGTCATGATGCACACAGCTTTGCTGACGTGTTATAGCATCAGAAAGCTAAAAAAAAAATTCAAAAACTTATACCCTTCCTGGGTAGCAATTAGTTCTCCCCTAAGGACAGTACAATATGATTCCTAGTCCTGGTTTTCATAGACATTTTGTCTCTGGCTGCAGTCAGAACTGTAAGATACAATCTTTATGGCCTAAACCAGGTAATTTAATTTCAGACTATTTTTCAAAGTTAGCTGGGCTGAGATTAACCTCTTCTTCCATTGTCCTCTGTTAAAATATATTAATTTCAACAGTTACTGTACAGTCTTGTCATACAGGTGTATTTCTTTTCTGTCCAGTAGGACCCACTCTTACATTTTTCACACAAGCAGCTTTGCAAATGCATTTTCAACACAAGCACCTGTACAAATCAGTTTGATATACAACTGACATATAATTCTTCGGCTAGCTGTGCTAGCATATGTTAAACATCCACTGCCATACTTCTCCTGGCATAGCTGGCAATACCCAACATAATCAGAGTCGTATTTACCCTTCTCTTAGGGGATCCCATCAGGGGTGTGCAATGGCACCTATCTTTTGCCTTGTATTTGTAACTGCTCGCAGCTGTATTAAGGATGTCTGGTCTACAGGGATATAATTCATTTATTTATTTAATATTTGTTTACTGAAATAGTTTGACTGGGTGAAAGCCTATTTTCAGTGGTGGCGCAGGGAGAAAAGTTCCAAAGACCATTAACAATATTAACATACAACAATTAGAAATAGATACATTTTGAAATACAAACATTTAGGAACACAAATATCCAAAAATATTTAAGAATTCTAGTTTAAACTTACCATAATGACTGATAGTTACCTGCAATATAAAAAAGAACATTCAGTAGGATGAATAAGGGAATAATAAAGCAGGATAGTTATTAGTTGAAGCCAGATGAGAAATATTAGCAAAAATTGTGTGGAAAGTTATGAAAAAGGAAAAAAAGATGAGAGAGAGGCAAGAGCCTAAGTTATGCAAGAAAAGAGATTAAAGTGAAGGAAGTGTAGAGTGGAAAGGAGAGTAGAGTAAAATGTGAAGGGGAGAGAGCTATGGAGAGGGGATTAAAGGGAGGGGGCAAAGGTGAGAGGTTAAAGTTAACATAAAGGAAAGAAGTTGGAAAGGATGAAATATTACAGATGTCGAAGGGGTACGGTGGAAGTAAAAGTAAGAAAATACATATGGAAGAGGTGGTATGAAGGGAGAGGAAGTAGTTGGGCAGACGAACAAGCAAAGATAGCTGTCGGAGCAGACGGTGTTCTGCTGTGTTTTGACAAACTTGGAGCTTGCTTTTCTCTTTAGTCCCAGACAGTAGTGGGTTTCCAAAATATTCAGATTGTAAGTTAAACAAAGCCAAAAGTAAATTTTTGTCCATTAATTGTTCTGCAGGATATGCATTAATTCCTTCTTTTCCTTTCATGTGGGGGCATACTAAATTAAAGTATCTTAATATATTTACTCATTCTGATGCAAGTCATTTAAGCTAAGATACCATTTCAAAAATATTTGAGAACATTTTAAAATGTAGAGTAACAGTGACTTTCCTAGACCACAAAGTACAAGCAGTCAAAATGTTTCATGTTCCTCTTTTAGTATACCTAAGCCCAGCCTTTTGGTTTCCTTGGATGAAAAATTGGGTTAATAAAAAAATGCTGAAATTTATCTGATGTAAACATGCCAGAATATCCTAGAAAAAAAAAAAAGCTATGGCTGCCAATGCAGTATGGGGGTCTGCTTGCCCTGGATTTGTAAGATTATTATAGAGCTATTCTGCATCTATACCTAACTGAACATGATAATGTAATGCTGGTTAGAAAGAGATGGCAGTCAGACAGGTTTGACACATAACTATGAGAAATTAATATTATGGGCTTATTGGGAAAGAGGAGATGTGGAAAATTGGCATAATTTCCCAGTAGGATTTGAGCCTCGGGATATGAGGAGTAATAGCAGAAATATGCTACATGAAAATTAACAGTATAAGATTCTGAGACCAGGGACAGTAGGGAATGGCAGTATTTCATGGGAACAGGAAAAGGGGTTATAATTATCAAGAAGAGGATAGGATCAGGTTTATTGTATTATAGGTAAAATTATCACAAATTATTGGCAGAGGAAAGTAGTTAGCCAGTTGCCTGTGTTGCTTAAGTTTTTAAATGAACCTGGAACACACCTAACAAACCTGAAAAAATTGTTAAGCAGGGGATACAAAGTTGATAAGATGATAGAGAGAGATTCCAAACAGGTTTAAGCAAAAGTGAGAAAGGACGCTTGCTGAAATGACCTAGGAGTCAAAGGAGGAGACCAGTATAGCATCTAGATATGCAAATATGTCTAGAAAATTTAGAACTTTATGCCTGTAAATGTTAGCAGAGATGCGCTTGTACACCAAGCAGATTGAGAACAAAATGGCACTGCAAATTAAGTATAGTCGTTGGAGATTTATGGAGAGATGAATTGGAATTCTTAAACAATTTGTTAGGAGTGTAGCGTACTAGGTGATTTGACAAACGTGAATCATATGAAAAAGCTGTTGTGGTTACGTTATTACATAGCTAGAATAGATTTATTACGCCTAGGTATTGCTTATCATTAGTTCTGATAATAGCCTAAAAAATGTAAGACAACTATACCCCGTACTCCCCAGTACCTTTTTTGTAGTTATGGATAAGATGTCAGAGAGGGAGAAAAAATGTATGCAGGCTATATCCTTACAGAAATTTGTGAACAAGTGTCAAGCCTGGCTACAATTTAGGGAAAAGCAAAATGTAAGAAGCCTTTAGGGTGATTGGATCTGAGAAGGTTGATTAGTGAGTACCTCAGCAGTAGGATAAAGACAGATGTCCTTCTATTTCACTGTTGCTGTATTCATAACTAGTGATCCCCTGCCTAGGGCAGCCCGATGTCTGGCCAGTATACCAAAGCTTTAGGTTGTTTTAAGGTACACCATACATCACATGTATGCTCCATTCATGGAATTGAATTAAGGACCTGCTCAGAGTGTTTGCCACAATGTTTTGACCTGACAGAATATAAACTGCCTTAAGTGTCACTTGATACCCGATAGAAAGACCAAAGGGCAAAGTGTTTAGATGAGAGAGATCTAGAATTGGTCTCCAAGTACCCTCCTTTCTGGGTACTTGAAAGATCCTTGAATAAAACCCCCTCCCACTTTGGGACACAGGCACCTCTTGACTAGTACCCTGAGTCAAAAGGTCTTGAAGCACCTCTGGGGAAAAAGGATGGTTGTTCCTGAGGAGGGTGAGGAATACCCATAACGGTGGGAAGGGATTTCCACACCATGAAATAACCGTGGTGAATAATGGACAGAACCCAGGAATCCTGAGTAATCTGTAGCTGAACAGGAAAAGAGAGGGAGAGGCACTAGAGAGGAAAGTGGCTGGGAAGACTAGGATAGTCAGACAGCATATGGTTTATCTGGAAAGGAACACTTCTTAGGCCCTGAAGTCTGAGTAGCCTTAGCAGGAAGAGCCTGCTTGCTACCCTTTTTGCCCTTAGGAGGAGATTGAGATTACCTGCTAACAAAGGCTGGCTTATTGGAGTAGTTTCTTTGAAATTTAGGAACTGGAGAAACACACATGTTTGAGCTCCTGTAAAGCCTTAACCGTATCCTGAAGGGACTTAAACAAATCAGCACCCGCTTCACCAAACAAGTGTTTATTAAGAGGGGCATCCATCAACTTAACCTTGATATCATCAAGCAAAGGTTGAAGCCAAAGCCAACAATACCTCATCACTGACCCAAAAGCAGCAGCCCTAGAAGAAGCATTTGCTGCATCATAACTACACTTGATGGAATGACGAACAACCTGGGAGGACGTCCCTAACTGGGAAAGAGCAGAAGTTTTACCATCAGAGTCTGGAAGATCAGATATAACCTGACAAGCTTGGGATAAGAAACCCAAAATGTACCTGGACATAAGGGTCTGATAATTAACCTCCCTAAAAGTCAAGGTAGCCAAGGTGTAAACCTTCTTACCTAGCCTTTCCATGGTTCTGCTGTCTTTATCAGAGGGCAGCAACTTGGGTAAAGTAAGCAATTGAGAGGGCTTGTCAGAGACTACAGACGCCACTGAGGAGTCAGCAGCAGGACCCTTATGCAAAAATTTGTAGTCCTCAGGCACCTTATAAAGACTATCAGGCTTCTTGGGAGCAGGGGGCTGAGAGTCTAGAGCTTTAGAGGCATCCAACAAAGCAGCCAAAACAGGAGGAACAACAGAAGGTTTAGAATAATCCATCTGCAGCAATTCCTACTACCTCGTATGAATCTCAAAGACCTGAGCACAATCCCATTTAAAGAACTCCATCATCCTGGAGATTGCGTCCCCAAAATAAATATCTTCAAAAGGAGTATCAGTGCTGGTACTTTCCTCTTCCTCTCACCCATAGTCCAAAGGAGACTGAGTTAGAGAAGAGTAAGCAAGGGATTCCTCATCAGACTCCAGCTTCTCCGCAGAGGAATCCTGTTCCCTGGGCATTTTAAGGGGAGTAGAAGACCAAATGGGAGCTGCAACAGAAACACCCTGAGAAGGTTTCAATGCCATCAAGCACTAAAACCCTGAGTGAAGGCCTCCCGCTCACTCTGTGGATCCTTAGGGGCAGGAAGACGTGTGTTTAGTCTTCTTTTTGTTCATTAATGGGATGTCTGCCATATAAAATTTGGAACGCTGTGACCCAGCACAACATTCAGTAATAAAAGTATCTGACTAAAATCTGAGGAACACCCCTAGGCCCCTCAGAAATGATCAACCATGGTTCCCCCTGAACATCCAAAACAGACATCTGTAAAACCTGTTCAGATGTGCTTAAAGCCAGATCCCCGCCACCCTCCAAACATGATTGCGGCAGATGAATCTGACAACAAAAGCCGGGCATTAACTCACCTTGGGAGAAACATTCGACGAAGGCTGAACAGCTGAAGATTCCAGCCTAGGCTTGTTGGCCTTCTTTCCTGATGGCTGTCTCTCGGGGTGGGAAGTTCCCTCCATCATATCTATTGTAAGAAGCTTAAGTCACTGATTTGTCAAGATATAGTGCCAAAGAAGAAAGTCTACTACGTAAAGTTTTAGTTACAAAAGCCTGACAGAACAGGATGTATGGTTGTGCAAGGCTCCAAGGCAAAAACAGACACTGTTCATGGCGGTCTTTATGGGGAATCCATCTCCCACGCTGGCATTTACCCTTCTTGGATGACATGAAACCCCACAAGCAACAAAAAGCAAGTAAAAAATGAGCCCCAGCGGAGCACTTGCAATGGTTCAGTGAAACCAGCAACGGAACATAGGCAATCAGACTGATGATCAAGAGATGGCATTCAGACTGGTGGCAAAGAAGTTCTTGGAATGGTATGTCCAGACATCAGCTTTATACCCTACGCTATGTAGGATACTTTAAAGCAACCTAAAAGCTTTGGTATACTGACCGGATGTTTGACTGCCTTAAGCAGGAGATCCCTAATATGAATACTGCAAAAGTGAAGAGAAGGACATCTGCAATTATGGTAAGATTTTACACAACTATAATTTATTCATAGATGTGGTGTGGTAAAGCCATTGAAGTCACACCTGACTGGCATTGAATATACTTAACCCAGTGTAGATGCAATGTTACAAAAATTGATTTCAAACTTGTATTCACTTTTGAATTGAAACTGATTATTTTAATTGTATTAAATTTTGTGTTAACATGTTAAATAAAGCTTTGTTTTAAAAATGTGTATAATTTTTATTTTATTATTTATTTGTTCTTTGTTAACTGGGTTAGTCCACTGGGCTGGGGTCCCATTTTCAGTGGAGACGCGAGGAGAAAAGCTCCACAAACACGTGATAAAGAAGATGATGCAAAAAAATAATACACATGTATCATAACCATACCAAGTTACATTGCAAGTTTAAGAACAATTATAAAGGGCACGTTAAAGAGACATGTGAGTAACAACATTAAAGCCTCGTAGAAATCATTAAAAGTATATATTTTGTGCATGTATAACAACAAAATGATAGAGGTAGAGTTGGTGGAACAAAATAGAAGAATAGTAAGTGGAGCGTAGAGAAGAATAATTGAGGAGACAGAGAATAGCAAAGAATGGCAGTTGTGTCGGTTAAAGTGGGTGGAGTGGAAGGAGAGGTGGTAACGTTAGAGTGGAGAGGAGGAAATGAGGAGGAAACAGTTGGGGTGGCCAGGGAAATGAGAAGTAAAATAGGGGGCAAAGTTGGGAGGAAAGTTTAAATCAGAAATTGTCTTCATTTGATCTTTAACTTGTGGGTTACCGGATCAGGCACGAATCCGATTCGGCCGCATATCCAGCATCTGATCCAAGCTCCTCCCCTACCCATAATTTGCCTGTCTCCTTCATCCCTTCCGCTCACATTTGCCGTGCTTCATGTCTGCATCATGATCCATTGCTCTCAGCTGCTGTTAGGGTAAGTGTTCTGTTTTATAAATATTTTCATCCTCTCTTTCTCTCATAAAGTTACCTTCTATTTTTCTAACCCCCCCATGCGTTTCCATCAGTTTAAACAAACAAAAAAAATTCCCTCCTTTCCTTGTTATTGAGATGTGTGTGTTTTGTGTGAGTGCTGTGTGGGCCTTTCAACGTGGTCATGTCTGAGACTCCAAAGCCAGGGTTCCACAAATGCACAGTGTGTGGCTATAAGCTCTCCCCAGCTGATGGCCACACTCTGTGCGTGGAATGCCTTGGTGCTCCAAACCTTGAGATCTCCTGCTCCGTCTCCGCGGGGTTCAATCCCCATGCATTGATGGACATGAGAAACAAATTGATCCTCTGAGGCCGCCTTCTCCCTCCTGCCACTGGGGCTCAGGCCTCTTCTACCCTGACTTCCTCTTCCATCTCCGCCCCGGCCTCTGGGACTCAACCTCCTGCTAAGAGGTCTGGGGATGGGGACAAGCCAGCCAGGGCCAAGGACAAGCCCAGGAAGCGGTCCCCTGATCGCTCTTCCTCTGCGGTTCTAAAGTCTGCTCAGCTTGGAGGACAGGGCCTCCCTGGCTCCGTTCCCCTCGTTTTTCTCTGGAGCTGGAGCAGCTTCAGACCTGGTTTTGACCCAGGTCTCTCCTCATCACCCTCTAGGTCAGTGTCAGTGGCTCATCATCCAGGTACACCCACAGTCTCTCTAAAGTGGAGGTGAACAGGATGATGAAATTTATCTGTACCCAGATACAGATGGGAGTCTTGCCTGCCCCCTCTCCTTCTGATACGGGGACACACTGTGTCAAGGTGTCAGCATCAATGGTACTTTGTACCTCGACGATGGCCATGGCGTTGAGCAGTTCAGATCCGACGAGTTCGGATCTGTCCAGCTCTTGGAGCTGTAGCCTTGGCGCTGCATCCGAGGGGATGGTTTCAGCTCCAATTTTGTCAGAGCAGAGCCTTCTTCTTGGGATCTCAGCAACTGGAGGCTCGGTTCTGGCTCCCCATTGAGTCAGAGGGTTACGGTTCCTTTGGTAGTCGCTTCTAAAGAGGTCCATTCTCCTTTGGCAGTCAACATGGTGGAGAGGGTCCTCTCGATCCCTTCGAGATCCTTGACAATCTTGACTTTGGAGTTGCTCCCTCTTTCTGGTGCAGATCAGTCTATCCTGCCACCTCAGGAACAGCCTGCCACCTGTTTGTCCCAGGGAGCTTCTGCTTGGAAACAGAGACTTTGGCGAGTCCTCCCCAGAGACCCCCCACAGAGGAGGTGTCTCACAAACGTGCAAAAGGAGGCACTTGGACTCCCCTCTGGAGTCCCTCATGGAAGACACTGATTTGGAGGAAGGGGAAGTTTCCCCCCGGTCACCCCCCACAAGGATGCCTCCTTTGGAGACATCATGGAAATCCTGCGCCAACAGGGGAGATGGTCTGCCCAAAAACCTAACTCTGACAAATCTGTGTTCCTGGAGGCATTTGGCACACTACCCTTTACTTTCTGGGTGTCCCCTCTCACAGATCCACTAGTGGATCTTATTGCATCTTGGGCGTGGAAGGAACTGGACATGGTGGAGCCCATCCCCAAATGCCCGGACATGATCTTGAGTGTGCTTACAGATAGAACCCACTGGACCAAGGGATCCTTGGTTGATGCCATGGTGGTGGCAGCGGCCACTAATAAGGAGCTCACACAGGAGAGCTCCACTATTCATCCACCTAACTGAGAGTCCAGGACGATGGACCATTTAGGGAAGTGGATGTATGCTTCAGAGACATTTTCAGTGTGTGTGCTGAACTACTTGGCACACGTGATTAGGCTTCAGTGTGATCTGGTCAAAGAGGTCGCTGAGTCTACCCCTGGGTCCATGTCGGTGGAGGATAAGAAAGTTTTCTCCACCTGAATGGCCACCCTCACATCTATTGTGACCACCTGTCTGAGTCTCCTCTCCCATGCAAACAAGGGCGAGGCTAGAGCTGCCAGTACAGGAGTTTGCCATTAGGCTCCATGTCTTGCCTTAAAGGGCTCAGAGAAGGCAAAAAGCCAGAGCATCATTTACTCATGGCCTGTACAGTGGTTCCACCCTTTTTCGAAAGCCGGTATGTGGCACTGTAGTCCAGAGTGAGAAAGACAAGAAGACACTGTCTGCTGTTGGGATCCACTTTTTGGCCCCTCAACGAACCTTTTCAAGGAGTCAGAGGGGGCCAAGAAGATGTAGTTCCAAAAATCTCAGAGCTACACTCAGGACACTCAGGGCTCACCTTCCCTCAGAGGTAGAGGGGGGTCCAAGGAATCAGGGGTTTCGAGAGCTTTTCTCAGACAGACCCACACAGCAACCCTGAAGGGTTGCCCGGCTGCTCGGCTCTGGATGCAGTCTGGGGACATCTGTCAATACACCCAGTTGCCTGAGGGTCAATCATGGATGATCGTTAGGTGTTACAAATTATATCCAGAGGCTATTTAATCCCCTTCAACCAGTCACAACTTCCATTCAACCACCTCCTGGACGTTCCACCCACACAGAGAGAGGAAGCAGCAATGGAAATTGCAAAGCTGCTAGGAAAACAAGTCATCCAACCGGTCGTTGTCCCCCCTCCCCCAGACCAGACTGGGTTAGGCATTTATTCCTGGTTCTTTTTGGTGGCAAAGATGACGGGGGACTTGAGATCCATTCTGGATCTTTCCATCTTGAATCTGTCAGTCGCAAGACAAAATTTTGGATGGCCACTCCATAATCTATCCTGCCCTTTGTGCACGAGAGCAATTGGATGTGCTTGATCGATCTCCAGGATGCGTACTACTACATCATAATGGACAGACGCTCTTGGAGGTTTTTCTGCTTCTTGCTGGAAGCCAGTCATTATCAGTTCAGAGCGGTCCCGTTTGATCTCACTACAACCCCCAGGGTGTTTACCAAAGTGATGGCAGTGGTAGCGGCTCACCTGAGACTACAGGGATTCCAGGTCTTCCCCTTCCTGGACAATTGGCTCCTTACTGCTCCCTCCAGGCATCAACTCTGCCATGCGAGAGATTCCCTACTTCACGTAACGCAACAACTGGGCATAACCATCAATCTCAGCAAATCATCACTGGCTCTGCTTCAGGTGTTAGACTTCATTGGAGCTCGGTTGGACACTATTCAAAGCAAGATCTTTATAACCTCAGAGAGGATCCAGTCACTGAAGTTACATGTCCTCGATATTCTGCAAGCTCAGTTGCTTACAGCGGGAATAGTATTAAGGGCATTAGTGTCTGTGGCGGCTATGGTCATTCTCTTACTCATGGCCCAGTTCCACATGTGGATACTTCAAAGGACCCTTGCAGTTCAATGGTGCATGTTAGATCTTCTGTTGTCTTACCCTATTCGGATCTCTTGGGTGTGCAGGGACTGTCTTCTGTGGTGGATTTGTTCCCCAGATCTCCGCTGGGATCATCCCTTTCTTCCGCCTTCCCCCTTGGCCACTGTGACCACGGATGCCTCCCTACTAGGGTGGGGGGGCACTGTTTGGGGAGGACGGTCCAAGGAATGTGGTCCCCCTATGAGACTCATTTGCATATCAACATCCTGGAGATGAGAGTGGTGCTTCTAGCGTTGCAAGCTTTACATGCCCATCTTCCTCTGGGGATGACTGCGATCCAGACGGACAATATGTCTGTGGTCTGGCACATCAACAAACAGGGGGAACCAGGTCTTATCCCCTATGTCATGAAGGCATGAGAGTGTGGCAGTGGGCTATCTCCACCAGCAGTTTTCTAGTGGCAACACACATTCCGGGGAGGTCTAACACTCTGGTGGACAAGCTCAGCAGGTCTGTTCTGATGCCTTATGAATGGTCTCTGAATCCTTCAGCAGCAAAACAGATCTTTCACAAGTGGTGTCAGCCTTGCTGCGATCTCTTCGCCTCTCCTTCCATTGCGAAATGCAGCGAGTTTTTCTCTCTGAACCCTCCACCAGGGGAAGCCCTCAGAGATGCTCTGATTCATGCTTGGCCCTCTGGTCTTCTGTACGCTTATCCTCCTCTCCCCTTGATAACAAAAGTTCTTCAGAAAGCTTGCAGACTGGGGAGCTTAGTCATCCTCACGGTCCCATTCTGGCTTTGCCAAGTCTGTTTCCCCTCTCTGTGGTCTCATCTGGTGACTCTACCATGGACGATGGATCCAGTTCCGGATCTCATTTCTTATCCTTCAAGGCTTCCCCATCCAGACCTGGCAGTCTGAAGCTCACTGCTTGGCTGCTCCAGTTCCCATGATAGTCAGGATTCCTGGGTTATCTTCACCAGTCAAAAGGATTCTGGTTGCGGCTCATAAATCTTCAACCAGAAAGGTATACTCCAGCAAATGGAGAATTTTTTTGATCTGGGCTTCGCAGTGTCCCTAGATCCTTTCACTGCCCCGGTTTCTGCAGTTTTAGAATTGTTGTAGACATTTTTTAGCAAGGTGCCAGTTCTCCTACAGTCAAAGTCCAACTAGCAGAGATTTCAAACTTCCATGTAGGTGATAACTTGGCTTCCTTAGCATCTTCTAATCTTTGCAAAGCCTTCTTAAAAAGCACCTTTGTACCTTGGCCACCGGTCATGGATGCTAGTTTTGCAAGCTCTAGTATCATCCCCCTTTGAGCCTGCAGCCTTGGTGGATTTGCAGTTTTTGTCCTGGAAGACTGCTTTCTTGGTTGCTATTACATCTGCCAGGAGAGTTTTGGAGCTTCAAGCATTGTCAGTCAAGCCCCCTTATTTGATCTTTCATAAGGACAGGATATCCTTGCATACTAATCCATGCTTTCTTCCTAAGGTAGCTTCAGAGTCCAATATTAATCAGGTGATTAATCTTCCAGTCTTCTTCCCAAATTTTCAAAATAACAGAGAATACAAATTGCACATGTTGGATGTGCACAGACAGTTACATTTTTACCTGCACAGGACTAAATCCTTCCGAAAGTCTGACCAACTCTTCAGTTCCTACTCTAAGCCCTTTTTAGGGAGACTAGTATCAAAGGTCACCATTGCCAGTTAGATTTTCCAGTGTATTACCTTGGCATATTCTGCTAGGGGTTTATCCCCGCCTGGTTATGTGAAGGTGCATTCCACTAGATCTCTGGCTACTTCAGGAGCCTTTTACTCCAGAGTATCGTTAGATGATATTTGCTCTGTGGCTACTTGGGCTTCTTCATATACCTTCATTCCACATTATAAGTTGGACATGGTATCCAGGAACAGGGCATCCTTTGGCTCTGCCGTGCTCTGGAATATCCTTCCATGAGGGCCTCCCAAGTGTTAAGTAGCTGGGGACTCTGTCCCATAGGTTGAAGACGAAATGAAGACAACAACTTCAGATAAAGACGTTATATACTCACCATAATGTTTCATCTGAGTTGTTCTTCATTTGCCTTCAACCATCCCTCCCTTCTTCTCCCTGCCTTGCCCAGACTGTGTGGTGGTCTGGCTAGTAGAGGATGTGGTCACCACAAGGGTGCCTCTTATTCTCCTCCTCTTGCTTATGGAGATATTTAGCATGGGACAAGGTGTTGGGTCAGGTTGAGATGCTAAGTTAGGCTGTAAACTCGATCAGAAGGCAGGAAGGAGATGGACATTATGGGTAGGGGAGGAGCTTGGAGCTTGGATTAGATGCTGGATATGCGGCTGAGTTGGAACCATGCCGGATCTGGTAACACACAGGCTGAAGACAAATGAGCAACAACTCAGATGGAACGTTATGCTGAGTATATAACCTTTTTTATTTTTTTGAGTGCTCAGTGGTGTAGCTATGGATCCACAGGATTTTTATTTATTTTATTTTACATTTGGTTACTGGGTAATGTCCAACTGAGCTGGGAGCCTGTTTTCAGAGGAGACCTGGGGAGAAAAGCTCCACAACATACAATACAATTTAGACAGTATGACTCTGTACATATAACTCAATTTCAACATACAAAACAATTTAGGTAGTAGACTAAAACAATATGAATCTATTCATATTTGTCAGTTTCAACAGAGCAGCACAGCATTTATAGTGTTTGACATTAGAGTGCCTACAGTGAGTATGTACATAATGTAAAAACTAGCTAATCTTGTATGTGTATATATATATATATATATATATATATATATATATATATATATAAAAAATATATGAAGCGGATAGTTCTGGTGTGGTAGTGCCAGATTAGGTGGGGTGGTGCCAGTTGCAGGAGGGAGAGTTGGCTAGTTATTTTTTCAGTTCTATTTTCAAGAGGAGCAAAGATTGGATATGTCATGTTAGATGGGAGTTTGTTCCAGGTTTGAGATCTGGACCATTTATAAAGTAACCTGCCTATAATTTTGTTGGACTTGTAGGTATTCAGTAGTGCTTGGTCAGTGCTACGGAGAGATTGTGCAGGTTTGTAGACGGATAGGAGGGTGGACAGGGAGGGACAGCTTTCAGGTATGTAGAAAACAGAATTTGCAATTTGTAGCTGTGAAGGTTGGAGTAGTTGTGGGAACTTGAGCCATTGAAGTTTTTTTTAGTGCGAGGCAGTGATGGGATTTGTAAGGGAGATTACAGGCAAATCTGGCTATCTGGTAGTAAGTTTGTTCTAGTTTGGTTATGAGAGTTGCTTGGATGTGTGTGAATGTAGGGGAAGTGTAGAATAGGCAGGGGAGGAGATGGACTTGGGCGAGTGAGGTCCTAGCGGTGTTGAGATTTTTTTGTCTCTATATAGCAAGCATAGCTTTTGATTGGTCTTTTTGATGGACTGTAGGATGTGATGGTCAAATTTCAGTTGGTCATCAGTTGTTATTCCTAGTACTTTTGCAGTGGAGTCTGCATAAATATTGATGTTGACAAGAGAAGAGAGACTGAAAGAAGTTTTAAGATGGGATAAAGATTTTGGGAGGAAAAGGAGTTTGATTTTCTTTGGGTTAAGGAGTAGTTGGTTGTCTGTTAGCCAGTGTTTGATGATATTAAAGGAAGTCTGTGAGATAGAGTGTAGGTCAGTGGGGTTGTCAGAGTGAGTGATGAGGGTAGAATCTTCAGCATATTGAATTAGTGAAGATGAGGTACAGACAGAGCAAAAATTGTTAGTGAAAATATTAAAGAGAAGGGGGCCAAGGATGGATCCTTGGGGGACACCAGTTCAGATAGGTAAGAAGGGTGAGTAGGAAGTCTGCCATTTAACAGATTGTTGTCGGTTGTTGAGATATCTGGAGAACCAGAGGATAGTAGAAGTAGAGAGATTTAGTTTGGGTAGTTTAGAGAGGGAGACTGTGTCAGAAGCTTTAGAGAGGTCGAGGAAAGATGCATGGAACGAGTTTGTTTGTTGCTTCTGGGTAAAAGATAGCAGGGCTGTGGATGTGCTGTGGTGAGGTCTAAATCCATTCTGAAAGGGGGTAAGGAGGTTTGCATGAAGTAAATAGGACATAAGTTGCCTATGAATGCATTTCATGAGAATTTTTGAGAGAGAGGAGAGAGGATGGCCATTGGTTGGTAATTGGAAGGTTCATTGGAGTTACCTCCCTTGTTAAGTGGAATAGTATAGAAGGATTTCCAGATCTCAGGGACTGAGGATTCTTTGATACAGTGGTTAATAAAAATTGAGATGGGATATGCTATAGAGTCAGCAGCAAGTTTAAGAAATTGTGGGGTAGGTTGTGAACAGAGGATGAGCAACGTTTGTTTTAGCAGAAGGAATTTGATATAGCCAGTGGTGCAGGTTTCAGGGAGAAGGGTGATTGGGGCTGGGTGGTCGAGGGGGTTAAAGGTAGTTTTGACTATTGTCTGGGGGGTTAGTTTTCGGAGTCTACAAGGTAGTTATTTAGAAGTGTGGCACTTTCATGATGGGTTTTGTCAGGGAAGGGGTTGGGGGTAGAGGGTTTACCAGGATGGAGTATACTGTTCATAGTGTGCCAGACTTTTTTGGATTAGAAAACTGGGTGGATTAGGCTTCTTGAGAGAATTTTGTTTTGTCCTGAATAATATTTTTTTAGTGACGTTTCTGAGTTCCTTATACTTATGGAGACGAGAAGGAGATTTTGACGTAGACCATTGTTTCCAGGTATTGTCTCTAAGTTTCATGGTGGAAAAGCTATCTCTGGAGAGCCAGGGGGTGGGATTTGGTTTGATCCTAATTTTCCTAATGGGAGCTAGGGCATTTTGTTTGTTTAGGAAAATTTTGTTAAATTCAAGAACTGCATAATTTAGAGGAAGGTTATACAGGTGAGACCATTTGATCAGGGAGAGATGGTAGTTAAAAGTTTCTGCATTGAATTTGGATAGGTTATGGCACTCTCTGTAGAGGTGGATTTTAGGAGTTTGAGAAGGTAGCCTTAGTATCAAGATGGGGAGGTGATCCACTTATTGAGTCTGGTAAGGTGGTGGGATTGTGATACTGATTGGGGTTGGAAGTATGGAGCTGGAGATTTTGTGTATGTGAGTGGGAGAAGAAATAAGTTGACTGAAGCTGAATAGGTTAATAGAGGAACTGAGGGGGTTGGGGGAGAGCTTATTCCAATCAATATTAACATTGCCTAGTATGATTGATGCTCTTCGTGTTTCACTGTTGCAGTCATTACACTTGGGTTATCCTGCTGGCAGGCTACCCTCAGTCGGCCTGAATTCAAAAGTCTAGGTCTGGCGTCGGTTGCTGTCACCTCTTCCCTGACGTCAGTGCACCAGGGGTATAAAAGATGCAGCCAACGCCATTTTCTTCAGTCTTTCTTGCCGCGCGGTGCCTGAAACATAAGCAGTTCTCGACTGCCGGTCGGCCGACTCCTGAGATTTTCGTGCTCGAATTTCAGATCCGAAGTCTTTATTAAAAGCTAAGTACCCCATTGGGGAAACTTTTTTCTTGCTCCAGACCGATGTCAGAAAAAGTTAATAATTGTATTTATTGTGGGAAGCAAATACCTCATAAGGACTTTCATTCTTACTGTATTCCTTGCCTAGGCCCTGACCACGATGTTGCTAGTTGTCGGTTTTGTGCTAGATTTAACCAACGCACTATTAAGCGTCGGAACGATTTTGCATTCCACTATTTTGGCAGAAGATTTAATTATACGATGTCGTCGGATAGCCATCCGACTACCGGAATTCACAAGAAACACAAAGAAAAGGACAGGCATCCGAGGTCCAAAACCGACGAGGCGGCTTCTAAGCCAGTCGCCGGTTCTCAGTGAGGTGCCTTCGCAGCCCTGATGCCCACTACTTTAGACTCGCAGGCTGCTACCGACTTCCACGTGGAGTCGACTAGGCCGCTGGAAGCTCAAGGTATTGTACCTTCGGAGACTTCCCTCAGAAGGGTCTGGAGCTGCTGAGCTGGCATCGGCTTCTGAGGGTGTTTTCAGACCTACTCAATTATACATTAAAACGACATCAACTTCAAAGGCAAAGACTAAAGCACCTTTAAAGACAAAGAAACAAATACAACAACCTCATGGACAGGCCTCCATGCCCAAAAAACAGATGCTCAAAATGGCCGAAGACTTAATTACTTTGATCAGGGGTTCCCATCCCCCACCTGATAAAAGGCCTAGGCAAGAGACAGAATATGAATCTTCAGATCAGGTTTCCATTTCATCTGATTCCTCTTCTGATCAGGAATGCTGTCTTCCTCCCTATGAGGATTCTGATGCTGAAGAATCTATCCCTTCAGCCTCTCCTCCTGAGGATTACTCTTTTGGGGAAACCTTGCATACCATGAGGGAGCATTTCCACTGGGAAAGCCAAGATTTTTCAGAATCTAAGAAAAGGCTTAGAGACTTCCTTTTACTACCACAACACAGGCCCCTAGCTATTCCACCTGTGTTAGACGTTGTTGATGATGTATTTTCAGAGTCCAGTCTGACCCCTGACTCCTTACCTCCAGCTCCTGTTAAGACGGACAGGTACTACAGGGTCCCTGACTCTCATAAATTCCTTTTCAAAATCCCTGCTGCTGACCCAGAAACTATCTCTCAGGGTCCCAAAGGGGTCAAGGCTTCCGCTGCAAAAAACCCTACCCCCTCTGACAGAGATTCTAGGGCATTGGACAGATGGGGAAAAAAGATTTACACTTCTGCTACTTTGGCTATAAGGGCTTTAAATTGTCAATTTCATATGCTCAAATATCAGCAATATATTATGTCACTGCTTAAACAGAAAATGTTGATAAATTCTGAATGTGCAGAAAACAAAGAAATGCAAGATATATTGCATGCAGCTGAACAAGTTGGAAAGCATACTTTGCAATGTGGTTTTGATTCTTTGGAGGCCTCCTGCAGAGCCGCTGTTACGGGATCTGTCATCAGGAGGCATGTTTGGTTAAAGGAACAAAATCTGCCTGATCATGTCAAAGCAAAATTATTAGATGCCCCATTACAGCATGATACCTTGTTTGGTGTTAAAGCAGAAGAGGTGTTAAAGAAAATGGATGACAAAGCTAAATCTATGCAAACTGTTAAGGATTTCTTACAGGTACAGCCTCCAAGATTTAGCAGACACTGGCCTACAAAGAACTGGTCCTTTCCAGTGTCAGACAGGCCACAAAGGGGCAGATATAGACACCCAAGAGGCAGATTCCAGCCCCAAGGTTCGTACAGGTCTAAACAATGGGGTGCTTCTACCTCCAAAAGTGGAGAAGACAAATCACAGCCATACAGGAAACAGTCCCAATGACTTCCCCCTGCCTGCTCCAAGCACTTATCTTCTGGCAGCACCTTTAGGGGGAAAACTAGCACTTTTTTCTCAAAATTGGCACATAATAACCCAGGACAAATAGGTCCTAGACATAGTCTCACAAGGCTACAAGTTTCACTTCCATACCCTGCCAAGAACAAATGGTTGGCCAGACCTGCCAAAACATCAATGGGCAGAGGCACAAAAGCAAGTCTCATCCCTCATGGACATGAGAGCCATTCAACAAGTACCAGAGCAAGAGCAGGGACAAGAATTTTATTCAAGACTGTTCTTGGTACCAAGAAAGGGCAAGACCTGGAGACCCAATACTGGACCTATCTATTCTAAACACTTTTCTGGATATACCAAAATTCAAAATGTTGACTCTACAGCAACTTCTGCCCATGCTGGGCAAGAAGGCTTGGCTTGTGACTTTAGACCTAAAAGAGGCATACCTGCATGTCCCAATCAGACAAACATGCAGAAGATACCTCAGATTCAAAGCTGGCTCAATGCACTACCAATTCTCTGCATTGCCCTTTGGCTTATCTACTGCGCCCATGGTCTTCACAAAGTGCCTGGCACCAGTAATTGCATTCTGCAGACAAAGAGAAATACAAATATATCCTTACTTGGACGACTGCCTCATTCAAGCAGAGAACAAGGACATTCTACTACAGCATTTGACGTTTGTAAAGAGATTCGTAACAGGCCTAGGGTACAGTCAACGAAAAGAAATCAAAACTAGTACCCTCTCAAGATATAATATTCCTGGGTGCAAGCTTAAATACAACTGCCCAGATGGCTTATCTCACACCTGACAAACAAAGGCAACTGACTACCTATTTCAACCTGTTGGCAACAAAGGCCCAGTTATCTGCAAGAAAAAGTCTGCAGGCTTTGGGCTTCATGGCATCCTGCATTCTGCTAATTCCATATGCCAGACTGCATATGAGGAAACTTAAATGGTACCTAAAAAGTGTTTGGACTCAACATTGCCACACCTGGAAACAATAATTACCCTCATTCCCTGCCTGCAACAGGAGTTTCGATGGTGGGCGAAGGCTTGTCACCAGAACAAGGGACAGCCATTCACTTTACCCCCAGCCAGACAGACAATAACAACGGATGCATCAGATTATGCCTGGGGGGGCCCACATGGCAGGAAGATGTATTCAAGGCACATGGTCCGCAAACCAAATGCATCTGCATATCAATCAAGAAGAGATGCTAGCTGTTCAGAATGCCCTGACAGCCTTCTAGGACCTACTTCATCCGGGACAACTACTGTTAAAGACAGACAACACCACGGTCATGTGGTATATAAACAAGCAGGGAGGCACTCATTCTTACCCCCTTTGCAGACTAGCCATGACTTTGTGGGACACAGCATTGACTTACCAGGTACATCTGCAGGCACAATTCCTGCCAGGAAAGATAAATACTCTGGCAGACGAACCAAGCAGAAACCTCATGGATCCCCACGAATGGAAATTGGATCCACAAGTCTTCAGCATGATAACAAGAAAATGGGGATGCCCGGATATAGATCTATTCACCTCTCCTCACAACTACCAACTAAAAAGATTCTGCAGAAGGACTTACCACAAACAAGCATGGAAAGTGGATGCCCTATCTTTCAGCTGGAAAAGCTTAGCAGTATATGCCTTTCCTCCACTGCCTCTCCTCCCCCAGGTACTCCTAAAGGTCAAACAAGAGAAGCCAAAGATGATACTGATTGCCCCAGACTGGCCCCGCCAGTACTGGTATCCAATCCTAAGGAACTTGTCTCAATGCCCGGCTTGGGCCTTGCCTCAAATACCTCATCTACTATCCCAACAAAACCATCAGATCCTGCACAGCCAACTAAAGACCTTAAATCTGGCAGCATGGCGGATAATGTAGTCATACAAAACGCGCCTCTCACTAAAGCTGTAATGGATGTCATTTTGGAGGCCAGATACCAGAAAATCTTATGCTGGAAAATGGAAGAGATTCTGTGCTTGGAACCAGGCACAAGGAATTGACACAGCTGTACCAAATATTCCTCAGATTTTGCAATACTTAACTGAGATGCTGGACAAAGGCCTATCCTTTTCATCAATTAAAATTCATGCCTCTGCCATTTCGGCTCATTACAATACAGAGCCACCAATCTTTTCGCACCCCTTGTTAATGCAGTACCTCAGAGGAGCCAAACACTTAAGGCCTCCAAGGAGATCACCAATGCCTGCATGGGACCTCAATTATGTCTTGGAAAAATTCACCCTGCCTCCTTTTGAGCTAGCCGCTACAGCTGATATAAAGTTTTTATCTTGGAAAACAGCTCTGCTCCTAGCAATAACCTCTGCAAGATGAGTCTCAGAGCTACAGGCACTCATGGCTGTGGAACCTTTTATCATTTTTTATCCAGACACGGTTTCTCTGAGGACAAACCCCACATTTATGCCTAAGGTAGTGTCCAGTGTGGCCCTTAACCAAAGTATTCATCTGCCTACTTTTTATACAAACCCACAGAATAAGGGGGAGAGAATTCTGCATTCTTTGGATATACACAGACAGCTACACTTCTACTTGAACAGAACCAAAGCTTTCAGAAAGACAGAGCAACTACTAGTGGCATAGGCTGCAGGTTCACAAGGAAAGGCCATCTCAAAGCAGACTATTTCAAAGTGGTTAGGCCACTGCATTCGTTTCTGCTATTCACAACATGGCAAACCAGTGCCGAAGGGCATTAGGCCACATTCAACCAGAGCTTCAGCAGTCTTCCTCAGGGGCAAACCAACCAAAGACATTTTGGAGGCTGCTACCTGGAGTTCAGTGCACACCTTTACAAAGCACTATCATTTACCACTCTACTCTAAATCCAGGGCAGGCTTTGCCACTGCAGTTCTACAGGGCCTCATAGCTGCTCCTAATGCTATTTAGCTCCAGCCTCCCAACCATAGCTTTGGGATTCAACCCAAGTGTAATGACTGCAACAGTGAAACACAAAGAACATAGTACAGTTGTGTACACTTACCATAAATGTAGATGTTCAAGTGTATTCACTGTTGCAGTCCAGGTTACCCACCCACCATCCCCCATATCTTTGATGCAACTTATCTACACTTCTCTAATCTATACAACCTATGTGGTGTATTTGCTTGTAGATGAAGGTATAATATATTCTGGTGCATGCATGTTTTATTGGCATATTTTTAGCCTACCCTTTTGGGGGCACCTGACATCTGGGGCAAGAAAAACTGAAGAAAATGGCGTCGGTTGCATCTTTTATACCCCTGGCACACTGACATCAGGGAAGAGGCGACAGCAACCGATGCCGGACCTAGATTTTGGAATTCAGGCCGACTGAGGGTAGCCTGCCAGCAGGATAACCCAAGTGTAATGACTGCAGCAGTGAATACACTAGAACATCTACATTTATGGTAAGTGTACATAACTCTACTTTTCGTATGATATATTTTGGGAGATCCAAGATGAGATATTTTCAATGATTGGAATATTGTTGCCAAGGGGTATGGAGATGGACGCTATGTCTATTTTTATTTATTTTTAATCGGGTTGAGACGATAATTAAGAAAGATAAGCTCTGCTGGGTGGTAAGGAGAGGGGGGAAAGGTTAAGTTGTTCCTAGTATAGGATGGTGACACCTCCCCCTTTTTAGAATGTCTATCTGGCCTGAAGATGTTGTATCTAGGGGGTAGAATTGCGGAAGTTGTAATGCATGGTTTTAAACAAGTTTCTGAGAGAGTTGAGATGTGGGGAGAGTGTTGGGCAATCCAAGCATAAAGTTCTGTTATTTTGTTTGGAAGACTTTGTAGGTTTATGGAATAGAGTGATAGGTATTTAGGTAAGAGAGGAGAGAGGTTGGTACCTTGTGGGTGTGGCAGTGATGGTAGTGTCGGATGGTGGGGATGGACCTGGATTTGGGGTGGATGTCCACATCTGGTAAAAGTGTAGTAGGACATAGTGCTAGTTTGGTGAAAAAAGTAATGTAGTAGGCAGTGGATTTGAGTCTGTTTGGGAGAGTAGAGAGGAATGTTGAAATGTTTGTTTATGAAGCTGAATGTAGGCAAAATTAAATAGGGAGGGGGAGACAGGGAAGTGCAGACTTAAATAGTAGGATGGTACAGTGTGGGTAAGAGTGGGTGATGTTGGAGGGGGTTTATATTATGATATTGTATGCTCAGAAGAACGAACGACACATAATCAACCAATGTAAGTGAAAGCTTACAACATCGAAACCTCAGAACAGCAATTTTTTTCCAAGGGAAAAAAATCGCTGTTCCAAAACAAAAAAAAAAAGAAAAAAAAAACCGTAAAACATTGCATAATGTGGAGGGCTTTGCCCCCACACCTTCCTACTTTACCAATTCCAAGATTGCACTACAGTGCCGAAAAGACAAAGTAGCGAAAGCGGCCAAACAAATTCTTTCCCAGGAAAAGAATTCGCTGAAAAGCCGCTTAGCTATTTTGCCTTTTCACGTTTTTCAGTTCAACAGAGACACATTCGACAACCTGCGTCTGCGACAGCGTAATAGGGAGCCATGTTGGAGGGTGTAGTAGGATAGTGTGATAGGATGACAACCCAGAACGGAAAAGTAGGATGGGTGTTAAGAGGAGGTAAAGTAGCATGTTGCTAAAGGTTAAAAATTCTCAGGCATAACATTTTTCACAGCTAGCCCTAGCTGAAGATTGTCATGTACTGTACATACTAACTCACAAATCAAATCTCACATTGTATCCATGTATTTCTTCTCAGTCAAGCAGGAAAATATAAGAAATATTGTCTCTGCCAACCAACACATGAATCATGCCTTTAACATTTGTGTTCATTATGCTTAACGTTCTGCATTTTCTTTTGAATATTAAATGTTTAGCTGTTTAATGATATGTTGTCTTTTCCATCCACCTCAACCTATTATTTACCGTAGCTGATCTGAGGCCGACACTTTAAACTCTTCAGCTCTACCTCCTCTCCTATAATGCATTGCTCTCATTACCTCACTAATTCTCCTCAGATCGCGTTTGCTGCTGCTGTCTTGAGATGCAATCTCCGAAGCTTCATTTTTGGATTGGTACTATTTCAATATTTTTTAAATATTTTTCTGCCTCCACTAAGTGTTTTTGTCAGAGTTCTGAGATCAGCTAGATTTTCTGTATAGTTGTAATGTTTGTGGCTTTTTGGGATAGCTTATTCGTGTGGCTTGTGTTGGTTATTGTTTGTGTAAGCAGTTATTTTGCCACCACCTTCTTTCCTACCCTCTCTTTAGAGTAAAAAAAAAAATGGTGTTTGACCTTGGTATTCGGAATATCCGTATACCCTTTCCTTTTAGTACTACTTAAGTTTTACGGTGCCTTTCTGCTGCTGTTATTGTGTATGTGACATCTTTTGGTCTAGGTGTGGAAAAGCAGGCTTTGGGCTTTAAAAAATGTGTAGGGTGCAGACACAAGTTATGCCCCTAAGATACCATAGATCTGATGACTTTTCTGTCCAGGTTCAACTTGCGAGTTATCTGTTCTGACTGTGATTCAGTACTGGCGATTTCCAAAAGACTTTAGCCCCCTGAGCTTTGCCTATACTCTACCCATAATACCTAGCTCTGACAGAATCACCTCAGATCCCAATTGCCACCTTCCAGGTTAGCAGCTTGATCTCACGCTTTACTAAAGTGTAGCCTTTTTGTGTGTGTGCCCCTTAGTGCCATATTTTCTCTTCATTGTTTGTTGTTAATATTTAATGTGTTTTTATTTTTTTATATATATTTTTTTTAAGTAGATGGAGTTAGGTAGTGCTTTTTTTTTTTTTTTTTTTTTTTTTTTTTTTAAGGGTTAGGTTGGATTGTTTCCCATGTGGTGGGTTGTGTAAAGTGATTTTACTATAGTTGTGACTTTTGAGTAAATGTAATTGTTTGCTGTGATTATAATTAGAGTGTTTTGTTCTTTCTGTTTATTGTGATGTATTGTTTAGTGATGGATATGGGATGTAAGAAATGAGTGGTGTATGACCGCAAACTCCCTTCCCAAGACTCGCACGATCAGTGCATGTACTGTTTTGGGGCCATGAACCTGGAGATCCAGTGTACTATTTATGACAGCTTTGGGTCCTGAGCGGTTAATAAAAGGTGGGCCAAGCTGATCCTTAAGGGTCTTTTGCCTACTGAATATGCTTCTTCCTCTTCCACTTTAGCTAGCAACATGGTCGATGTTGAAAGAAGGGAACTAAGCACCCAATCTAAAGGGACTGAAACCTGCAGTTTCCCCCACCTCTAGATCTTTGGCTCTTTCAGCTGACTCGGTGTCATCTTTGGATCTGATGACTCAAACTCGTTTTTTCACAGTGCCCCTTCCCCAATGCTCAGTGTCCCTAGCCTTTTTATGTTGAGAGTGGCTCCCTTGGCCATGGTTCATTTACTTTTCACCTCCTCTACTCTGAGAGTTTTCTCTGGAGTCTGTTCTTTCCTCTCCTTGGGTCCAGTCCTGTTTGGTTCATGCCTGGCCCTCAGAGCATTCTGTTAGTAGGCAGTCTTGCAACCCTCCCTCAGTAGCTTCTTCCTCTCGATCAGTCCAGTTGGTTGGGAGTTTGAGACCTACTGAGTTGGAACAGCTGATGTGGTCTTTCCTGCAAGCCCAGATACAGTTATAGCTGATCTGTTCGGCCTTGGGTCCTCAGCTTTGATAAATTTCTTTCCTCCCTGAGGCCCAGTTGCCTTTACCACCTGTAGGGTCTGATCTGACTGCTTGACTGATTTTGGCTCTCACCCCTGCCTTGTCCTTCTTAACTCCAGCAGTCTAAGAGCCTGGGTTTCTGGGTTGGGATTAACGGTTCTGGTTCTGGAGTCATCCCTCTCAGTGCTTCAGCTGTCGACAGTCTGGCTGCAATCTCTGCCTCTGGGCAGGCAGGCGCTGCTCCACAGTCTAGCATGTCTTTGATTGATGTCTTTGCATCCCAGGGATGCAGGCTGTGGGTGGCCAACTTCAGTCATCACTTTCTATGTCATAGAGAAGATGTTCTCCCACCAGGAGACTGGGTAGTCAGCACCAACCAGCATCTCTTTCCCCCTCATCTGTACCTGTGGACTTGCATCGGTCTGCTTTGAAACAGCCCACTCCAATTGGCATCCAGACTACCCTGTGTCCAGGGTCCCCTTCCACTTCTCTTCTGGATTTCCTTGGATGGAAATAATATGGCAAAAGGTGATGCAAGATGAAGCACTTGGATTCCCCAGAGGAATCCCTCACCAAAGATATTGACCTTAAGGAAGGGGAGAGGTCCCCAAAATCCCTCTGTGGTGACTCCTGTTTTGGTAACCTTCTGGAGCTGCTTCACCAGAGTTGGGAGTTGGATAGTGGAAGCCCCATCTCCGTAGGAGATGGTGTTTCTGGAGGTTTTCGGAATGGGCCCATCCACGTCCTGGGTGGTTCCCCCTCCAGATACACTTATTGACATGGTGTCTTTGAGGGCCTGGAGGAAGACCAATGTGATGGAACCAATTCCAAAAAAAAAACTGATAAGATCTTGACCTTTCTCAAGGTTCATCAGCACTGAAGTAAAGGTTCTGCTGTTGATGCTAGTGTGGAGGTGACAGCCACCAAAAATGAAATTTCAGAAGAGAGTACATTGGTTCACCCTGTAATAGGTAGTCTAGAGTATTGGACTGGTTAGGGAAGCGATGCTACATGTTAGTCACATTTGTGCTGAAAGGTTTAAACTACCTGTCTCACTTGACAAGACTTCATCTGCATATGGTGTCTGAAATGTCAAGAATGGTTAGGACACAATAGACTCCACAGTCTCAAAAGACTGTAGAGACTGACATTGTCCACCTTGCAGTCTATTGCTAACATATCCATGCATCTGCTTTCCAATGCAGCCAGTGGCACATCCAAGGCTGCTGGCGCCAGCATTGTCATGCTTTGTCACTTTTGGATGAGGTTGTAGAACTTCGCAGACTGCTTCAATGCGTCCATTATTGATGCCCCCTGTGATGGCTGTTCACTCTTTGGGCCTAAAGTTAAAGACACTTTGACCAGGAGGGAGCAGGAAAGAGAGAGACTGCCTGCCATCATTGTGTTTTCCTAAGCCCCAGCAGACCTTCTGTATGAACCAGAATAGGGGGGGAAAAGACTCTCCTTTAGAAAAGTGCAGCATCCTTTTCAAGATGCTCCTATGGAAGGTTCACCTCATGATTGGGGGGAGGGGGTGACCAGAATGGGCACCACCCGCTTGGGAGGTATGGTATGCAGGTCTGCAGAATTAGGGCTTCCACAGATCTTTCTCCAAGGAGCCCTTCCAGAGCTCCTGAAGAGTTGCCTGACTGTATAGGTATGGAGGCAGCTGGGGATTCATTTGGCTCTACACTAGGTAGCTTGGGAGGGCTACCCCCTCAGACTCATGGCTGTTGAGTCTTATCCAGAGGATATATGATTCCATTTTTATTTCCTAAAAACACCAAACACCTTCCACATGTGCCTGTCCATCAGAGATGAGAGCGAGAACTGGCATTGCTCCTGTGCCAAACCTGATTGACAAGATAGCTATAACTCTCTCAACGCACTGTCGACTGCTTATCTCATTTTCTCCCTCTCCTCAATGTTAACTACTACTCAAAAATAAATATATGTAAAGGAAATGTAATTTGGTCATAACCATTGTTTAATATGTGCACACTACTAACTTTATTTTTTCTTACAGTGATCTTCACAAAAATACTTGTTTTTTCTTTTTGAATCTGTATCTAGTAGAAAACTGCATTGAATTCTACTTTGTATAGACTAACTAGAAGATATGTAGTCTGCATCTTACTGTATGTATACTATTGTACTGTCTAATTATTGCATATTGCTTGTATTTCTGTGGAGCTTTTCTCCTCGAGCCTCCACTGAAAATGGGCTTCTGGTCCAGTCGGACTTTCCCGGTAAACAAATGTAAATAAATAAATAAATAAATAAATAAAATAAATGAATAAAAAAAGATGCAGCTATTGAAATCCAAAAGCTTTTAAAAAATCCAAGAGGTCCTGCCAGACCATTGTGGATCTGGGATCTATTCCAGGTTCTTTTTGGTTCCAAAGAACAAGAACCTCAGGCCTGCTTTGGATTTAAGCAAATTATATCGCTTTGTGAAATAGATCAAGTTCTGGATGGTCATGGTGCAGTCCATTCTACCTCTTTTGAGGAAGGACAACTGGATGTGCTCGATTGACTTCATGCATGTGTTCCATCATATAAAGATAGTGAGGAGCTATAGGAGATTTTTGTGCTTTTGGATGGGAGCCATTCATTATCAGTTCAGAGTGCTTCCCTTTGATCTCACTGCCCCCCCAACAGTGTTCACCACGTGAGCAATTTATCATCACCTCCAAGAGGACATCACTAGGCAGGACCCAGGGACTCTCTACTCCAGTTGTGCCTTGGAAATTACAATAAAC
The DNA here is from genome assembly GCF_019279795.1 of Protopterus annectens. Lineage (NCBI taxonomy): Eukaryota > Metazoa > Chordata > Ceratodontiformes > Protopteridae > Protopterus > Protopterus annectens. The sequence goes on along the minus strand of NC_056735.1, from coordinate 2,408,555 downwards.
TGTCAGAAATCAGCCTTCCACCAGTCCAAACGTTGGAGTTCATAGGCTGCCAGTTGAACACATTGTCTCAGATTGCAAAACTTCTTACAGAGTATCTACCTTTATTCTCAAGCCAACTCCTTACTGTCTTACAGGAAGCCTCAGTCTTCTCTGGTTCTCCAACTCTTAGGTCACATGGGTGCAACAATCTGCTTAGTTCCCCTGGTGAGGTACCGCATGGAAACTCTGTAGTGGACACTAGCAATGCAAGGGTCCTATTTGACTCACCCTATGGAATTTCCCATAATATTGACAGAAGTTGAAATGAAATGAAGTGATGGTTGAATTCTCCCCTGGTGTCACCTGGGAGACCATTTGTTCTTCCTTCCCTGCAAGTTACATTCATGCAGGATGCCTTCTTTCTCGGGTGAGGGATGGCATTTCAAAGAGAAGACAGTCAAGGGGCCTGGTCTGAGATGAGGCCAGTCTTAACATCAGTATCTTGGGAGATAAGGCCATCATCCTTGCATTGCAGGCCTTTCTGGACTTTCTCTCTCTCTCTCTCTCTCCAAGGATGTGATCTCAGTGCAGATAGACTTGTATAGCTGTCTGGTATCTGAACAAACAGGGAGGAATCTGACCCTATCCTCTTTTTCAGGAGGCTATGAGGGTATGGCAGTGGGTGATTTTGCCTCAACAGTTTGTGTTAGCTGTGCACATCCTGGGGAAGTCCAACATTTTAACAGACAAGTCTGAGCAGTAACATTCTTCTTCCTCATGAGTGGTCCCAAAATCCAAGACTTGCTGCTTGGATTTTTCAGCACTGGAGTACTCCTTGTTGTGACTTGTTTTGCTTCCCCATCCAGCACCAAGTGCAGCAGTTATTACACCTTAGTTCCTCCACAGGAATAGTTACCCAGGAATGCTGTTTTGTATGTTTGACCTCTGGGTCTTCTGTATGCATATTCACTGACTACTTTGACAAGAAAGTTCCTGCAAAAGGCTGCCCATTGCAGAGCAACTGTGATCCTTTTTGCTCCTTTCAGGTGTGGTTCCTCTTCTGAGGTAACCCTCCTTGGGTCCTGAATCCTCTTTTGGATCTAATTTCACAACCGGTGGGCTTGAACCTGCCCAACCTTCAGTTGCTCAGATTAACCACATGGTTTCTGCAAATCCCATGATGGCCTGAGATCCCAAGCTTTCAGAAAGAATTTTCTGTATTTTGTCCTCCTCTCAAAATCTGCTTGCAAAGTCTACTCTAGTAAGTGGAGGCACTTCACCTTTTGGGCTTCTTCTAAAGGCTTGTTCCCCTTCACAGAGCCTTTGGAGGTTATCCTTTATTTTGTTTTTGCTGACTTATTTCATTAAGGATCTAGTTATTCCACAATTAAAGTACAATTGGCAGCCAGAAATAGTATGCCTGCGATGGTGTTAGTTTTCAAAAGCTTTTCTCAAACTGACCTTTTTACCGTGGCCTTCTGTCTGGGACTCTTTCCCTCTGTGGGATTTGCCTTTTATTCTTCATGTGCTTGGTAGACCTATTGAACCATCAACAGTGGTTTCCCTGAAGTTGTTTTCTTGAAACATTTTTCTGGTGGCTCTTACTTCAGCCAGGCATGTGTCAGAGCTGCAGGCTTTATCCTTTGTACCTCTATATATCAGTCTTTCATAAAGGCAAGATATCCCTCGCAACAGATCCTCCTTTTTTGCCTAAGGTGGCAGCAGAGAACAGTTTAAATTGGCCATTCACTTACCAGAGTTTTTCTCCGAATTTTCAAACAAAGGAATATTTCCTTTATTGTCTCGATGTTCAAAGGCAGTCGATATTTTATTTGGATAGAACCAAGTCCTTCAGAAAGTCTAATCAGTTGGTTTGTCTCCTTTTCAAAGGTCTGGTTGGGAAAGCCAATTTCAGTCTGCTCTGTCTAAATTACTTTCTGATTACATTTTATTTGGATAGTTTGAAAGGGAAGGCTTTGCTTTACAAACTGACGGGTCACTCTACTAGAGCTATGGCTATCTCTTATGGATTTTCTCAGGAGAGCTGCTATGGATGACGTTTTGTGCTGCTGCTACTTGGGTGGATCCACATAACTTTGCATCCCACTACAAACTGAATATTCAGTTGAAGTATCGAACATATTTTGCTTCTACTGTATTGTGGAATGTGCTCTTATCAGACCTCCCAAGGGTGTAACAGCTGGGGAATCTGTCCCACAGGTTGAACCTGGATGGAAAAGATATTGCTGGATACGAAAATCATGTACTTACCAAACAAAAGATGTGTTGTCTCTCTCTATCTGGTTCAACCATCCTGTCAACTTGCCCCTCCTGTATTTTGTTTCTCTCGATCCTCAATCCTTGGATGACCTAGTCATGGAGACTGCTTCTCCGTTTTTTTTTTTTTTTTTTTTTGTTGTTCTTTCTTGGTGTCATGTTCTTAGAATTAGCAGTGGAAGTGGTTTGGAGAATGGCAAACTCCATCTAAGGTGATTCTGTCAGAGCTAGGTATTATGGATAGAAGAGGAGCTGAACCAGATAGAAAGAGACGACATGAATCTGTCATTATGGTAAGTGCATGATCTTAGTTTGTGTTTACTGTCTAGGTGTGTCCATCCTAGACATGGAGTGCCAGTCATGTTCTGTCTTTGTGCCCAGAGTCCTTGTGAATTGGAGGGCTAAGTTAGTCCCCCCCCAAACATCTTTATTGAACTTTCACTTGTGACATAGGCAAATTTACATTCATATAAAAGTAATCAAACTGTATTAACATAACACACATTATACTTGAAAATATTGCTATGTATTATTTAACCTGAGCAATGTTGTGTAAATTATTCAATTCCTGTTTTTTTTTAAACAAGAAACATCCTGCCAAACAGCTGAGAGGAAAGGCACAAGAAAAAGCAAAAAGAGAGAAAGAAAAAAGAGAGAGACGACTGAAAAGGAGAAAGAAAAAGTGAGAATTAAGGCTAAGGAGAGAGAGAGAGCAAACGTTTCTCTTTCACATTGTAAGGTCAACTGGGTACAAAGATCCAATGGTCTTCAAATCCTCAAGTTCTGATATCAGACATGCCATTGGCAGGCCCTTGACACCAATCATATTTATTTACTATTTTATTTGACATTTGTTGACCTGGATAGTCTGACTGAGCTTGCACCCTTTTTCAGCTAAAGCCCGGGGAGAAAAAAACTCCACAGTACAAAATATGCAAGAAAAAATTCACAGTACAAAAAAAATAACAGGAGTAATGTAAATGTATATTAGGCACAATAAAAGTATGTACAAAAAGATTAAACAGGTGACCAGTTGCAGTACAAGTAAGAGAGCTCAGCAGAAGAGGCATTTCCAATAAGTAGTAAGTACAGAGGAGGAAGATAGAAAATAAAGTGGAAGAAATGCAGGAGAATTTAGAGGTGGTCAAGGGTTGGGAGGGTGGCCTAATGGTTAAGGTGTTTGCCTTACAAGCACAAGGTTCAGGGTTTCTCTCACAGAGGATAATTGGCTAGGCTTAAAATGGCTCACAAGGGCAATTAGCTTAGTACTAATCTATGAACGTATAGCAGATAGTCTGACAAATTACAGTGTGAGGGGAAAAGAGAGAACAGTAGAAGACAGGAAATAAGTGTCAGATTAATAGGGGCAGGATTTTGGAGGGGTATGGTGAGCAGTAGTTGATTATCGATGTCATGCACAGGACGTTACAACAGATAGCATAAATGAGGGAAGCAAGTAGTAGGAAGGAAAGTGAGAGAGGTAGAAGAATAAATGAAAGAGGAAAGGGAAGATTTCAAGTGGGATGATTGCAGTGACATCTCCAGGTGCTGTATAAATAATTTCTGAGTGCTGTCTTCAATTCATGAGTATGGGTGATATTTCTGAGGGCCAAGGGAAGCTTACTCCATGAAAGATGGCTGTACAGGTTATGTCCAAATTATTTTTTAGGTTTATGAATCTGTAAGAGACATTGGTCTGAGCTTCTGAGGGAGCAAGGTGGATTATAGGGGGAGATGAGAGGATATGCTAGGGCAGGAGGAGAGCTTGATTAGGAGAATGTGGATGATGAGAAGTTGAGTAAATAAGTTTAGGAAACTCTGACCGGCTAAGTATTTGGAGAGCAAGACAGTGGTGATTTTGGTGGTAGGTTAGCTGCAAATCTGGCTACTTTGTTGTATGTGGTTTCGAGTTTACATAGTAGAGAGGACTGTAAGTTAGTGAGGATTTGGGAACTATAGAGGAGGTTAGGGAGAAGATAAGCCTGGGTTAGTGAGATTCTGGAGTTGGGTGTAAGGAACCTTTTGTTTCTATAAAGTAGGCCGAACATTTGATTGGTTTTCTTAATACAGTGGTGTACATGGAGGTCAAATTTAAGTTGGTTGTCAATGATTACTCCAAGGAGCTTAGTGTGGGGGTTCAGATGAGATAGTAGTGTTGTTAAGGGAAGAAATGGTGAAAGACTATTTCAGATGGTAGAGAGATTTGGGAAGGAATAGGAGGAGTTTTGTCTTTTTAGAGTTTAGTATACGTTGGTGGTTAGTAAGACAAATTTCAGTGAGGTTAAAAGAGGTTTGAGTTGGAGTGAGCAGGTCAGAGGGGTTATCAGTAATGACTGTGATAGTGGAGTCATCTGCATACTGTATGAGGGATAATTGAGGACAGGATGTGTGGAGTTGGTTAGTAAATATGTTAAAAAGAAGGGGGCCTAGAAATGAGCCTTGAGAGACTTCTGTTTTTATGGTGAGAAAGGGAGATAGAGCAAAGAGCCATTTGACAGATTGCTGTCTGTTTGTGAGATAGCTGGTAAACCAGGAGAGTGTTGCAGAGGAGAAGTATAGTTGAGAAAGTTTGGCGAGGATGGAGTGGGAGACGTCTCAAGGGCTTTGGAGAGTTCTAAGAAGAGAGAGAGGGCACTAGTTTATTATTTTCTCTGGCTAGGGAGATGGAGTTAGTAAAGGAAATGAGAGCAGTAGTGATATTGTTAGGACTCCAGGCTCAGAGTCCTTGGGATCACCTCCTTTCAGTATTCCAGGTTCATTCTTCTTGGCAGCTCCTGCTTCACACAGACTTCACTCTTCCTTCCTGCCCTTAACTCCTGCTCCAGAATTTTTACTGGAGCCATCCCTATCTCAGATCCATGCATCTCCGTTTTTGGATTCAAGAGTTAGGCTTCATCTATCTCTTCCAGCTGTATCTAGGGATGAAATGACAAACCAGAACCAGGATACAATCCACCACAAGTTTATTTAGTGCTTTTGTTTCAGTAAATGAGAAACAATAAACGTGGTGGATTGTATCTGAATCCTGTTTCTTTGCATCTGTTTGTGTGGATTTTTCCTGTATCTTGGGATCTCAGTTGGAGCAGGTTTTGCCACCTTCTTAAAGGCCCGAGTTGCATTGGAGAACATCTCCTCTTCCCTGCCTTCGGCTCCAACTTTAGCTGTTGATTCCCTGGCCTACCCCCCCTAGTGCTGGGGTCTAAGGACTCAACTGTGCCATCTCCTTTAGAGTTGAGTGCATTGTGGAACAGAAGCTTTGAGGCCAATGCCCTGGGATGCAAATTAACTGTCAGGCTTTCAGAGCCATCCCTTACTTTGGGTTTCTTGGCCTTGGATAGCTTTGCTATGTTCTTGTTGTCATATCCGATGGGGTTGGCATTACATTCCTGTCTTCTTGGATCTATGGATCCCAGACGAATTGTGCTCAGCCATCCAGTCTTGGCAGCAGTGTTGAGACTGGAGTTTATTAAGTCAGATCCATCCCGATCCTTATCCGTCTGGTGTTACAGGCCGCCGCCCCCCCCAGTTGGCATGCATGCAGAGCAAATGCAAGAGGAAGCATTTGGATTCCTTCTCCAAGGATTCTGACCTCAGTGTAAGGGAGGAGGTCCCCAAAATGTTCATGTGAGCGTGGCTATTTTGGTGACTTGTTATACTTGATCAGATTAGACAGCACTGGTGTGTCGTCTGAAGCCCCTTCTCCCAGGAGTCTTTCTTTCTTGAGATCCTTGGCACAGGCCCAACCATGTCCAGATTGGTTCCCCCTCTGGATGCCCTCATCTATTTGGCATTGTGGAGAAAATGGATAGCCCCAAAAAAACTGACCAAGTGTTAGGTCCCTCTTATGGCTAGACCATTTTGGAGCAAGGTCCTGGAGGTGGATGCTATTGTGGTTGCTGCAGCCACTAAGAAAGAGATATTTGAAGAGAGTTCTATGGTTCATCACTCAGTCCACAAGCCAAGTGTCTTGGGCATTGGACTGTCCAGGTAATTGTACCAATGCTTCAGCGATATTTACTGTACGTGTGCTGAACTACTTTCCTTACTTGATAAGACTCTGGAGGGATTTGATCTCGGAGACAGTGATGACACAGTAGTCCCTGGAGACTCAAAAGTCACTGAATGCTTACTTGTCTATGGCGCAGTCACAAACATATCTATGAGACTTCTCTTGAATGCTGCATATGGTATGGCTCATGCATCAAGTACCGATATTACTATGTGCTGCTGTGCCTGGATGTGCTTATGTATCTTTGCAGAGTGCTTTAAGGTGTTCTTTCTAAACACCCCTTTCAGTGGTTCCACTATCTTTGGTCCCAAAGTCAAGGATACATTAATGAACAAGAAAGAAAGACATTGTCTGCTGTAGGCATCCATTTCTCCACCCCACAGAGGGCCTTCTCCAGGAACCATAAGGGAAGTTTTTCCAAGATGCTCCTGGTGAAGCATTCAACTCATGGAAGTGTGGGACTTCAATAAATGTGATACCAGAGGGAGTGGCAATCTGCAGAACAAGTGTGTCAAGATTCCCCTCTCCAGTAAGTCCTTCTGGCACTCCTGAAGGGTTGCCTGACTGCCTCTGTTTGGAAACAGTTGTAGGGTGCTTGGCTGTCCATACCAGTGCTTGACAGGCCATTGCTTTAGATATTTGGATGCTGAGAGCCATTTCCAGAATTTTGTTCATTCCTTTTCTCTACACTGTCAACAGGACTCTATGATCCCTTCCTGAAGTTTATCCTGTCAGCGAAGGGAAGCATCTGTGGAAATAAGACCAATTAAACAGAGTCATGTAAGAGACCCACCAGACCAAAGAGGACAAATGGTCTACTCAAGGTTCTTTTTTATGATGAAAGGGAAAGGTAATAGAATGGGAAGATGGCAAGAACTTATTTGGACAGCAGGTTAGAGAATGCCTTCCTTATCAAAGATTGATGTCAGAGTACAGGCAAAGAGAAAGAAGTAGGGGGGTCTAAATGAAAGACCAGCACTGGTAGAGTTCTTAGTAGAATCTAGAACAGAAGTGTCCTTTAAGAAAGGAACAATTAGCAGAGAATATAAAATATTGCTTGATAACTATAAGAATCATTCAGAAGGTTAGAAAGAATTGGGAAGAGCGATTGGATAAGCAATTCGCAAAGAAACAATGGGAGATATATGTATGTGTCCCAAATATGCAGCAAAATCTAGAAGATTTAGAATCTTTGCATGGAAGGGTTTACAATAGATATTTTTATACCCCAGCCAGGCTCCAAAGAATCTTTCCTCAGGTAGCCAGCAAATGTTGGAGATGTGAAGGGGAAGAAATAGGTAACTGGGAACAAATTTTCTGGGAGTGTAATGAGCTGGCTGACTTTAAAGATTCTCTGCAGACTGCTGTGTTGGAGATGCTGGGTAAGCAAATTGGAGTGACTAGGGAAATTATTTTTTGAGCTGTGATACAGTGTTTTTGAATTGTGTAGACGTAGTAAGGCCTTGCTGAATCTAATTATGATGGCTGCCAGAAAAGCAATAACCAGAAAATGGAAATCAAAGTCTAAACTAACTTTAGTAGAAGTAACAAAGATAGTCTTTTGGATTCTCCTGTTAGGGGTCACCACAGTGTCTCACCAGTCGTGGTAGTGGAGTTTTATGGTGTTGAGTTGCCAGCTTGGTGCCCAGCCTTCACAGAAGAGACACACACACAGAGACACACACACACACACACACACACACACACACACACACACACACACACACACACACACACACACACACACACACACACAGTCTTTAAGGCTCATTCGACCTCAGCATGCAGACTCCACACACAAGGCACCCCAGCCAAGAATCAAACCGGAGAAGCAACAAAGCTAACTGCTGCACCAAAGATAGTAATAGAGATAAAAAAAACTGGAGCTGGCATCTTTAGAAAAGGGTAGGAATAAATTACACAGTCAGAAATGGGAAATGTGGGACCACTACTTACAGAGAAGAAACAATGTTTAAAAGAAGGCAGGATCTGAATGAGCTGTGTATTGTTTGGCTGACAATGACTGGATATGTTATAAGTGATGTATAATGTGTGCAGCTACAGTTGTCAGATGGTTTGTAATGTAGAATGTTTGCAACTGAAATTGTCAGGGTGGTTTATTTTCATTTATATAAATGTAAGATTGTCTGTGTCATACATGATAATTTAATAAAGATGTTTCTATGTTTTTTGCTTAAAAAAAGATTTTTTAATGACAAAGAAAAAGAAGGACCTCAGTCCCATTCTGGACCACAGCAAGCTGTTGGTGAAAAAGACTAAGTTCCAGATGGTGACAGTGCCATCCATTCTCCAGTTACTGAGGAGGGAACACTGGATATGCTCAGTAGACCTCAAGTATGCCTACTGTCACATAGCAAGACACTTGGGCCCCGTCCTGTGCTTCTGGCTGGGAACCATCCATTTCCAGTTCTGAGTGCTGTTCGTCAGGCTCACCACAGTCTCCTGGGTGTTCAACATGTGTGCAGTGGTGACAATCAGACTGAGGCTGCAGGGGTTTCTGGTCTTTCCCTACCCAGATGATTGTCTCCTTATGGCAATCTCAATGGCATATCTTGTCCAATCCAGGCACTACTTGTTCCAACCGTGTCTATCCTTGGGCATCACTGTGAACTACAACAAGTGCAATCTGGAACCAGTACAAGTCCTAGAATTATCATTTGTTATCCGGACGTCATCAGTCAAATTGCTTCCCTCCAGACTATATTCTCTGCAGATTCATACAAGCCAAGTTCTAATTTCTTAGAGGCCTGTAGCTTACGTAGTTCTTCAATTCCTTGTCCTGATGATCATGTCCATTTGTCTTGTGCCACTGGCGGTGTTCTGTGTTGAGAACTCTTCAGTAGATCCTGTTGGTTCAGTGGTCGATTTTGTCTCAGTTTGTGGGCCTGCTTTGTGGCTAGAGTTGCACCAGGTTCCAGGGTTTGATTGCTGTGCAGTCTGACAGCACTGCAGTAATGTGGTACATAAACAGTCAGAGGGAAACCTGCTCATATTCCCTGTGTTGAGAGGCCATGAAGGTGTGGCAGTGAGTTGATGACCTTTCACCGATTTATGATAGTAATGCATATCCTGGGGAAGTCCAACATACCAGTCAACAACTTGAGTAGGAGCATCTTCATGCCTTACAAGCAGTCCCTCAGTCCAGAGATAGTTTTGCAAGTTTTATCTAGTGGAATCAACCCTTCTGTGATCTCTTTCTGTCCCCTTTCCCACACACATAGTGCAGCAGCTTTTTTGCCTTGATCCCCCGATGGACAGTCATCACGGGATGATCTTCTCCATGCTTGTCACCCTGAATCTCATATATTCCTATCCCCTGACCCTCTTGCTAATATAGTTTCTTCAGAAAGCAGCCTGTTGTAGAGCGATCACAATCCTCTTGGCCCCGTTTTGGCCGAGACAGGTATGGTTCCTTTTTCTGTGGCATCATCTGTTGGATCCACCTTGAGTCCTGGACCCTGTTTCAGAGATGATTTCTCAACCCTCTGGAAGAACCTCCCCCGAATCTCAAATCCTCCAAATTGACCACTTGGATCTTCCAGTTCTAATGATGGCCAGAGATCCCAAGCTTTCTATGAAAGTTGTCTACATCCATTTGTCTTTCCAGAATCATTTGACCAGGAAGGTTTACACTAGTAAATGGATTGTTTTTTTCATTTGGGTTTCAACCTAAGAATTTAGATTCCTTCTCTGCTTCTTTAGGGGGAAAAATAGATTTTTTGACAGATCTATTTCATTCTGGTCTTAGTCGTTCCACTTCTAAGGTTCAGTTAGCTGACGTATCTAATTTTCATGTAGGGATAAATAATACACCTCTTGCATCACTGAAACTATCTAAAGCAGGGGTGTCCAACCTTTTGGCTTGCTGGGGCCGCATTGAGTGAACAGAAATGGTCTTGGGGCCGCATATAAAATATATCATATAGTTAACTCTTTTGTTGCTCCGGAAGACCACAGTCGACCTCCTGGCTATACTATAGGTGCATTTGAACAATGAATAAATGTAATAAATGCCTAATATTTGCCTTAAAATTCTAATTCTCATTCTAATTCTAATTCTCTAATCTAACAGTTAACTCTAACATCTTAGTTAATATATCTATATATCTATATCTATATATATATATATATTTTTTTTTACAAATAAACAGATATTCACTACAGCACTAGCATTTCTCACTGGAAAAACCATTCCAGCAGTCCAACTACGTAAAATGTCAACACCAGCAATCCTACAATAATATAATCCACAAAAATAACCCACAAATTTGCAATAAAGTAAATAATTCACATTACTGACTTAATAAAAGAATTCTGAATAAGCTACAAGAGGGTCTCACCTAAACAAATAATTGGTGCCAGAAATATGGCCTCAAGCTAAATGCCAAAAAAATGCATCATCATCCCCCTTGAGGAGAGTGATGTCCCCACAAATTATCACATTAATAACAATATTGTAAGCACGCAATAAGTCGTATGGTACTTGGGCACCCAGGTTGATAGAAACCTGACTTTTGACCACCACGTTGTCTACGTTGTAAGGAAAGCTTTTTACATGGCTCACTTCATTAGTAAGGGTATCTCATCCAGGGACAAGGAGGTCATAACATCCCTGTATTCTTCCTTTACAAGAGCCATTAATGAGTGCAATGCCCGTTTTGCCATGTGCCTCAGCAACACACCCTGCCAAAAGAAAGACTACAACCATTTCTTACAAAAAAGGTCAAAGGACTAAGTTCACTTAGTTATCCAAACAGACTAAAAAGCTTCTTGCTTTCCTCTGTCTCTCACTGGCCCTTATAAATTTCATCACTGGCTTGCTTTCCAGGCTAAAAAAGATCCTGCCTTAAGAGACGTTCTCTACCTCAGAAATAATAGTTATACTTAAAACGCTCACTACAAAGACCACAGCCTTCACTGCAACATAAACAAGCCACTTTTTATGGACAGGTTCTTGACACAAAAATCTTCAACTTCTGTAAAAAGCTCCTCTCATTATCAAACAATGTAGTTCAGCAACACAACGGCTGGATGGATAGCCATAAATGTAGTCCTTGGGTAAGTAGCATAGCCTTCATCAAACCAGATGGAAAATCCACATACTAACCTTTCCCAGCTGGATGGCTAAGGTCTAATATTGGTTACTCAAGTCTAGTTGCCCAAGAAGAGGGCATGTTTAACTAAGAATTCCATTTGCAAAATTATATTCAGTATACATATTAAATCTCTCTCTTACACACACACACACACACACACACACACACACACACACACACACACACACACACACACACACAAAAGCCCCTACTTGTAAAATAGGCAACCTCAGTAATCACATGACACCCACTCACTGAATGAAATTGTCTGGAAGTCAAAATATCTGAAAAAAAATCATAACAGAGATGGATTCATCCATGTAATTTCCAACCACCAAAAGGACCATCAATAAATCAACAAACAACTGCTTGGCAAAAAGTAAATCAACAAGAAAGCCATAAACTATAATGCTACATACTGGTGTAAACATATAACTTGTGTCAATCCCCAGGTTAATCCATACCAAAATATTGTTTCAGAGCTTCAGCTATGTACAAACAGCTTTCTCCTAAAAACTTAACTCATTGATATTTGCCTTGCTGTAATTATAACTGTAAAAAAAAATGTTTTTAAGTTTATTCTGTACCTCAATGATTCTCACTGTTACAAGATGTAATCTCTGCCATATTGTATGAGTACTACATCCATAATTTGCTGTCTCTCTCTCATGTATTGTATTATATTGTTTTGTGTTATTTTTGGAGCTTTTCTCCCTGAGCCTCCACTGAAAATGGACCTGTGTCCAGTCGGACTTTCCCGTTAAACAAATGTAAAATAAAATAAAATAAATAAAATTAAACTTCCCTCCAATCTAAAGCCATTTGACATTCAGACATTTTAATTTGTGCAGAAGTTACTCACAGACTGACAGTTTACTGAGCTGTAATGCTGACCTTCGCTTTTGAAAACACAAATTCCCAGACTTTGTCAATAGCTCAAAGTCTAGAGAGGATTATTTATTTATTATATATTTAACTGTTAAATTGATTACACACCCAGAAACACAGAAAAGTTACTGTGATTATGTAAACCACAGACTGCTGCAAGAAATCAAAGTCACATTAGCACTCTATGCTTATGTCTGAACAGATGAATCCTACCTGTCAATTCCAAAAGAAGTAAAGCAGCTTAATAAGAAGGCTATTTGCAAGGTTACATGGCAGTTTATATTGGAAATAAGCAGAGATATTAAAAAGGCTCTGTTTTTCATAATTATGCCGAAAAGTCTTCCAAGTTAAATACAACTTCTGATTTAGTATGGAACCATACCTCTCAACCTTAGAGCAAGAAATCTGGACAAAGCGAAAAATAAAAGTGGGACACAGGCCCAAAAATAGTTATGCATCACAGACACCATTGAAACAACTGTAGCTGCAAACATTATACATCACTTATATCTTTCTATCCCATCATTGTCAGTTAAACATTATATGGCTTGTTCAGTCCTGCCTTCTTTTGCATCAAAGAAGACCATGCTTTGAAATGACAAATGCATTAAAAATAATAAATAAGACACATTGCATCAATATCCTGCAACTTCCTACCTGCAAGCAACCACAGAGCTTTCACTGAAACTAGGGCTGCTTGTTTCCAGAATGACAGCTCTCCTAATTAAGTCTAATGGTATACAATCTACCAGTATCTGGACTACCTGAAATAAATTACATTATGGCCTGTAAATTGAAAGTACACTTTGTTTAATTAAACTATATTTCAAAGCCCACCTACTACATTTTTTCAGTAACATCCCAATATCCATTTCCAGGTCACTTTACAAGACATTAGCAGTGGTAAACTTGGCATCCTTCAGAACCCCACAGGCCCACGCTAATACATTGTCCATTAAATGTAAATATCCATCACTGTAAATGGCAAGAAGCTATGTCTTAAAAAATCTACTTCTGGTATGCGTACCAAAGTATTAGGTTTTGAAACAAACATATTCTCCACAGTCTGTAAGTCTCTGTCTTTAATAATCATCTACTGCTGCAGCCCTCCCAACACATAAACACACACATACACACTAAAATCCCCAACATTTAAAAAATTACATTGTGCCCTCTTGATTTGCCAGTATTGATGATCCGCCAGAACTATGCTTACTGTTGTCCAATCTACCACTGCTTAGAACCCACCAATGAAAAAACAGTACTAGGTGCTTTTTTGTTTGTCTGACAAAACAATACAACTTTATATGCTGCAGTCCCACATAGTCAGTCCACTACTGACCCATTAACAGGGGCGGCTCGTGGCATAGGGCTGCCGGACTGCAGCCCCCTCAAAAAGAAAAAAAGAAAAAGAACTGAAAAAAAAATATTTTTAAAATTCATGGACTTGGCATGCGCATAGACCGAGTCCCGGCTTATCGGTCTATGCGCATGCTCAAGGCAGTCTCCGTCCCCATAGGGGACAAGGAGCGTCTGTGCACTTTACAGTGCACAGACCCGCCAGGATTATGGGACGCGTCCGGACTGCAAGAGGAGCAGCAGGGACACGGGACAGTGCCCCAGGGATCTCGACGGCGTCGGGAAGGAGCATGTGGATCGCGGGTCTTCAGTATTGCGCGGGAAGGATGTATGTACGGACGTTAACTCTGGATGTATTCAGGTAAGGTGCCTTTCAATTTACAATGTTTATTTTTCTTTTTATGTATGGTGCTTGTGCTTTACTGGAGTTTAGTTTGTGTATGGTGCTTGTGCTTTACTGGAGTTTAGTTTGTGTATGGTGCTTGTGCTTTACTGGAGAGTGTGTGTGTGTGTGTGTGTGTGTGTGTGTGTGTGTGTGTGTGTGTGTGTGTGTGTGTGTGTGTGTGTGTGTGTGTGTGTGTGTGAAAATGCCCCAGGTGCTTATGGTGGTGTGGTAGGGAATGCCTCAGGCTTGAACCCTGTACCCTGTATGCAGGTGTTAAAGACTTGAGTTCCCTACCCACCACCATTTGTAAAAATTTCAGATTTTTACCTCATATTTGATCTGATCTGTTCCTCATAATATCTGTGGTTTGTAAATGTTGCAATGCTTGATATTTGATGGTGTAGTAGTAGCATTGTTGCCTCACAGCTGCAGGTTCTTGGGTTTGATTCTTGGCTGGGGTTCCTTCTTTGTGGGGTCTGTATCTTCTCCCTGTGTTTGTGTGGGTTTGCTTTTGTGCCTCCCATGTTACAAAGACATGTCTGCATTATTTCTTCCTGGGCCTCCGCTGAAAATTTGTTTATTTGTTCCAAGTCAGACTGTCCTGATTAAAAATGTTAAATAAAATTGATAGGCATTTGAATTTCAGACTTAAGGGTTTCTGAATGTTTAATTCCTTCGTATTTGATGGTGCAGTGGTAGTATTGTTGCCTCACAGCTATAGGTTTTCTGGTTTGATTCTTGGTTGGGGTGGCTTCTGTGTGGAGTCTGCATCTCCTGCCTGTGTTTGTGTGGATTTGCTCTGGTGCCCTGCCATTTTACAAAGATGTGTCTGCAGTTTTAATCCCTGCGTCTCTGCTGAAAATTGTTTTTGTTCTGTCCGCAGTAAATTTGACAGGCATTTGAATTTCAGACTTCAGGTTTCTGAATGTTTAATTCCTTGCAGATTTGATGGTGCAGTGGTAGTATTGTTGCCTCACAGCTATAGGTTTTCTGGTTTGATTCTTGGTTGGGGTGGCTTCTGTGTGGAGTCTGCATCTCCTGCCTGTGTTTGTGTGGATTTGCTCTGGTGCCCTGCCATTTTACAAAGATGTGTCTGCAGTTTTAATCCCTACGTCTCTGCTGAAAATTGTTTTTGTTCTGTCCGCAGTAAATTTGACAGGCATTTGAATTTCAGACTTCAGGTTTCTGAATGTTTAATTCCTTGCAGATTTGATGGTGCAGTGGTAGTATTGTTGCCTCACAGCTATAGGTTTTCTGGTTTGATTCTTGGTTGGGGTGGCTTCTGTGTGGAGTCTGCATCTCCTGCCTGTGTTTGTGTGGATTTGCTCTGGTGCCCTGCCATTTTACAAAGATGTGTCTGCAGTTTTAATCCCTCCTCTGCTGAAAATTGTTTTTGTTCTGTCCGCAGTAAATTTGACAGGCATTTGAATTTCAGACTTCAGGTTTCTGAATGTTTAATTCCTTGCAGATTTGATGGTGCGGTGGTAGTATTTTGCCTCACAGCTATAGGTTTTCTGGTTTGATTCTTGGTTGGGGTGGCTTCTGTTTGGAGTCTACATCTCCTGCCTGTGTTTGTGTGGATTTGCTCTGGTGCCCTGCCATTTTACAAAGATGTGTCTGCAGTTTTAATCCCTGCCTCTGCTGAAAATTGTTTTTGTTCTGTCCGCAGTAAATTTGACAGGCATTTGAATTTCAGACTTCAGGTTTCTGAATGTTTAATTCCTTGCAGATTTGATGGTGCGGTGGTAGTATTGTTGCCTCACAGCTATAGGTTTTCTGGTTTGATTCTTGGTTGGGGTGGCTTCTGTTTGGAGTCTACATCTCCTGCCTGTGTTTGTGTGGATTTGCTCTGGTGCCCTGCCATTTTACAAAGATGTGTCTGCAGTTTTAATCCCTCGTCTCTGCTGAAAATTGTTTTGTTCTGTCCAGTAAAATTGACAGGCATTTGAATTTCAGACTTCAGGTTTCTGAATGTTTAATTCCTTGTATAATTGATGGTGCAGTGATAGTATTGTTACCTCACAACTATAGGTTTTCTGGTTTGATTCTTGGTTGGGGTGGCTTCTGTCTGCATCTCCTCCCTGTATTTGTGTGGATTTGCTCTGGTGCCCTGCCATTTTGCAAAGACGTGTCTGCAGTATTAATCCCTGCATCTCTGCTGAAAATTGTTTTTGTTCTGTCCGCAGTAAAATTGACAGGCATTTGAATTTCAGACTTCAGGTTTCTGAATGTTTGATTCCTTGCAGATTTGATGGTGCAGTGGTAGTATTGTTGCCTCACAGCTATAGGTTTTCTGGTTTGATTCTTGGTTGGGGTGGCTTCTGTGAGTCTGCATCTCCTCCATGTGTTTGTGTGGATTTGCTCTGGTGCCCTGCCATTTTACAAAGACGTGTCTGCAGTTTTAATCCCTGCTGAAAATTGGTTTTGTTCTGTCCGCAGTAAAATTGACAGGCATTTGAATTTCAGACTTCAGGTTTCTGAATGTTTAATTCCTTGCATAATTGATGGTGCGGTGGTAGTATTGTTGCCTCACAGCTATAGGTTTTCTGGTTTGATTCTTGGTTGGGGTGGCTTCTGTTTGGAGTCTGCATCTCCTGCCTGTGTTTGTGTGGATTTGCTCTGATGCCCTGCCATTTTACAAAGACGTGTCTGCAGTATTAATCCCTGTGTCTCTGCTGAAAATTGTTTTTGTTCTGTCCGCAGTAGAATTGACCGGCATTTGAATTTCAAACTTCATGTTCTTCAGAATACATAGTAGCACAACCTTTTTTCTAGCAATTTTCTAAGTTTATAAGATGAATATTTTAAATTTGTCCCTATTTTTGGGACTGTATTCCCCCATTATTGGCTTCGTCCAGGTTTTTGTGCTAAGGTTGACAGCTATGGCAAGAACTGAATTCACTGAATATGGACTGTAGAATTGTGCATATTTACTGATAAAGGTGCACTGTAGAATTGTGCATATTTACTGATAATGGTGGACTGTAGAATTGTGCATATTTACTAATAATGGTGGACTGTGGAATTGTGCATATTTACTAATAATGGTGGACTGTAGAATTGTGTATATTTACTAATAATGGTGGACTGTGGAAGTCTGAGTAGACTTTTTTATGATAAATGTTCTCAACTGGGCAGTTTTGCCATTATGGGTGCATATGTTTTGTTTCATTGCTTACTGGAAAAATGTTCAAAACAAATTTAAAACACCCTCTAACAAGTGTACTGTATTGTACAAGGAATATAATTTTAGTACAATGAGGAAGGTGTATCAAAGAGCACATGTATGTTTCATATGCAAGGGGCCTATGATTCAAAACAGCCCAAAATTAATCTTTATCTGCCACTGGCAAAATGTATTTTCTTTGAATGTGGGTTTCAATGCTGTTTCAATGAATGTGAGTTTCAAGGGCAGAGAAGTTTTAATGCTAAGTTTTCATTGTGAGACTGCATTGCTTTGTTTAACAGATTACTTAATGTTTGTGCTGTAAAATACAAAATAAAACTTTCAAATGAAGTCCAATCATTGAAGTAAAGCAGTATGCACATTAGTGTTTATGGTAAATGGAGTGAAATAGCCAAGTAATGGTTAATTGGAATGGCTGCAGAGGCTCCAGTTCAACCATTATTTTGTCAGGGGAAGGGCAGCAAACTCAGACAGGCCCAGCTGAACTATACCTCCCAACTGTCCAGATTTTCAAAGAATGAATAGATTTTTGCTTCTTATTTTGGTTTGTTGTTCATAAAATTTGTAGTTTTAATTCCTAAATGATTTGCCAGAAGTCACTAAATAATAAGTTTCAGACTTCATAACCTTCATAAAAATGCATGTTAAAGTAAGAGCCGTTCTATCAACTGTCTCAATTTATACAAGAGCAATTTTAGTACTGTTTATATGTGCCCCAATATATTTGGCCTTGTTCAGATTTACTGCATTAACAGGTTGAGAGGTACATGCAAATAAATTGCTTTATAGAATTAGGCATAGCCAACCTCTCAATGTCCCCAATTTTTGGCTCAAAATGTTGCTCTTCCCCCTAATAATCCCTCCTCAAAATAGCAATTTTGGAAGAAAACATGGAGGGTTTACAATTAAGAAATAACTGTAATAATCAAAGTTATAGATTACTTGAAATGCATGTAGATTCTTTTATTTTGTCAGCTGCTCAAGGTAGCAGTACTAATATTAAAGTGTCCCTTCTTTGACAGGTAGAAGCTGTATTGTGTGTCTATTTTATATTTTTGCATCACATTTTTGGTCCATTTTTCATAAAATTGTGTTTTTTGGCAAATTAGTGACAAATCACTAAAGACTGAAGTTAGAAAATGACAGACATTTGAGTTTCAGATTTTATACCCTTCAGAAAATTCATACTAATGCAAGACCTATTCTATTATCTTTCTAAGTTTATTAGAGCAATATTTAAAATTGTCCTTCTTGTTGTGCCTTTGTCCCACTTCTGTGTATGGCTTTGTCCAGATTTCTTGCTCTTGAAGTTGAGAGGTATGACAAATGTGTCAGGGCCATCACAGTCAGCCAGAGATTTCAAATTGTGACATGCTTGTTGCACCCCACTCCCCATGTAGTGACTCTGGATGTGTCCAAGCAAGGCAAGGAGTAGTTGTATCTACCTTGGATGGGGAGGACACACTGCATAAGTACTACAGTGGCTTTTCATCTGTCCTTGATTTTGCAGAATGGTCTGGTTTCTGTCATATTTTTGTACTGTTGATTTATGCTTATTACTCAAAGTGCCTGTTGCTCTGTGTTTAAGTAGCAATGCTTTAATGACCATAAGGTAAGCTTGTCTGACATCGTAAGATGCAAGTAAGCTTTAATAAGCATACTGTTAAAGAATTGCCAACATTGAAAGCCTTTCTGTTGTTGCCATGCAGAGAATACTTGACTAGATAATGTATAAGCCTTGGGTATTAAAGGACAGGATTCCATTATTTTAAAAAGCTCATTACACTTGTTGGAGACTTCCAGTCATCTCTACAGGCTTTACCCGTAAACTAAACAGAATGCCAATCATGTGTGGTCCATAACCTGTACAGTAATCCTTTAAGCAATGTATCTTGAGCTTGTTTCTTGTTTGCTTTTCATTTTTTACTTTTATCATGTTTTCCCCATGAAACGTTGTCAGGCAGCAGGTCTTTTTTGGATAAGAAACATTTTTACAAGTGGGGCATCACATACATTTCTACTTTCAGCATGTTGCTTGGTACTTTAATAAAGCTGAATATATTATAATTAGAACTGCAGTGCAAGGAGAAGTAGTTTGAGTTGAGTGCTTCTGGTTTTTCTTATACTTGATTTTGACTGGCATTCCTGTAATGTATTTAAAAAGTAATTTATTTTTTCATGCCTCACAACCTTTTGTTTCCATCTAGATATTAAGTAAGCTGTCATGCAGCCAATGCATTGAAATATTTTTATTCTTCTACACTTATTTTTGTCTTGATTGGACTTTCATAATGATGGTTTGCCACCCAGGGCAGCGTATTTAATTAAAGTTAGTTTTTTTGTGGTTTTGTGCATAGCTCCTCCCCTTTATGGTTGACCACACCCCTTCCCTTTGACCCCGCCCATTCAGCGCCTCCTGCAGCCCCCCTGTGATTTGAAGTCACCAGCCGCCACTGCCCATTAACCCTAGGCTGCTGTCTCATTCTTACTCCCTGGAACTGCATTACCTTGGATGACTACTTTTATTTCCTAAGCAAAAGACACAAATTAGTAGATGAGGCAAAAATCCAGATATTCTTTGAAAACCCATACAGTTAAGAGGTATTAGTTCATGTTCAATACAACAGGAAAGCCGCAATTTAATGAAAGTGTACTCTTAATGTATGATGTATTTGTGAGCTAACTTGTTTGTGTTCAGTAGGTAGACTGATCATTGTTAGCCTCTTTGTGCATGCATCTCTCTCTGTCATGCACACATATACACACATATACACACACACACACACACTCTTCTTCTACTTTCATGCACACAATTCTGCTTTTATGCATGCACTCACTCACTCCGTACTTGCCTATTAACACAGGTAATTGCTGTCCCTTTCAAAGGCAACAGCGGCAGATCAATACATGAGTCCCTCTTCAGCGAGAACATACACACACACACACACACACTGATTGTTTGGTGCAAAATAATAGCATAAACACACGGACCCTTTTTTGGCTCAAAAACTAAATTAGAAGGGTGCTTTGGTGCATGTGCACACCGACATTAGCGTTACAGGTCATGGGAGCGAAAAACACAAAACAAAAAAAGTGTTTTGGGGCATGCGTACATCGATGTTGCAGTTAGAGGTTGAGGGCCGCATGGAAGAGCTCTGAGGGCCGCAGGTTGGACATGTCTAATCTAAAGCTTTTATAAAAGGTACCTTCCTCCTGAGACCCTATGTCAGGGATCCAGTTCTTTGGGATTTAACCCTACTCTTGCAAGCTTGACTAGACCTCCCTTTGAACCAGCCACTGCAGGTGATTTGAAACTGCTGTCTTGGATGATCTTGTTTTTGGCAATTAATTCTGCAAGTAGTTCCCTTGCATGCTTCCTTACCTTATTTTTCATAAGGGCAAGGTTTCTCTGTGTCCCAGTTCTTCTTTCCTACCTAAGATGACATCTTAAACCTGAATTACCCAGTCCATTTACCCGTTTTCTTCAGATGTTCATTATCTATTGAGATTTTATTTGGACAGAACTAAAGTGTTCAGCAAATCAAACCAGCTTTTTCTCACTGTCAACATTACTTACCAGTTGTATTTCCTTTGTTTATTCATTGAAGGGAATCCCTTTACCTGACAAACCTAGAGATCTGAAGTAGGATATTCATTTGTCTGCAACCTGTGGGTTATGGATCCGATATCGGATCCGAACCGGCATGGTTTTCCAGCTATGGATCCAAGCTCTCAGCTCCTCCCCTCACCCATAATGCCCTGCTCTACCCTCATGACCCCAGATCTCGTTTGCCGCGCTGGTGACTGGATTTGCATTCATAGCTCTCAGCTAAGTGGTGATTTATTACCTGTTAAAAACAGAAAATTTTAGTTTTTTGTGTAATTCTGTGTGAAAGTTTAGGTTTCCCTTTCTGATAAGTTTAATTTGAGTTAAATTAAGTAATTTTTTTTCCCTCCCCTCGCTGTTGCGTAGAGTGTGTGTGTTGGGCCTGTGTGTCTTTTTGTTTTAAGTTACTTTTAGTAGCTTTTAGTAGTTTATAGATTATGGCTGATCAGCCTAAATCTATTTTTCTGCTCGAGTGTGGCCATAAGCTCTCACCGCTGATGGCCACACTCGGTGTTAAGTGTCTGGGTTGAACACCTCACATCTGGTTGTTCCATTTGTGCAGGGTTCAACCCCAGGGCACTGAGGGAGCGGAGGTCCAAGCTTGTCTTGGCGGGTCTTTTACCGCCAGACTCGCCCGCCTCCGCTCCTTCGGGAACAGCTGTGGCTACGGTGGTTCCCCTGTGGCACCCTCCTGCTCCTGGGACTCAACCTCCCGCTTCTGGAGAGGAGAGGGATGCTAGTAAAAAGGACCGGAGGGAGAAGCACCACAAGCGGCGGGCCGAGACCTCTGTTTCGCCCCGCCAGCCAAGCGGCTTCTCCCGGCTCCGTTGTCGGTTCGGTCTCCTCCTTCTCGGCTCCGGTCCCCTGTGTGCTTTTCACCGGGTCCTGAGGAGGAGGAGACCCATCGCCAAGGCTATCGAGGAGGCACTCCAGGCCTACCTCGGTAGCCTCGCCGAGATCTACTCATAGCCTTTCTGATGCTGATCTGGACCGGATGATGAGAAGGTTCATCCAGGCCCAGATGCAGATGGGAGTGTTTGCCTCCCTCCGGGGAGCTCAACACCCTTTTTAAGCCTATTGCTCCTTCTCCGACCCGCTATCTGGGTTCGAGCAGCTGGAGCCGAGCAGCTTCGGAGCGGTGGGTCGGCGCCGATAGTACTTGGTACCGGATCCGACCCTGCCCTCGAGTGCGTCGGACCCGACCTCGGAGCCTGGATCCGAGCCGGATCCGGGGATCAGTGCTCCTTCGGCGCCGTCTGTGTCGGAGCGTACTGTCCTTCGGATCCGAAAGCGCCGGGCGCCGCTCCGTCCACTCGGATCCGAGGGGAGCCGATTGTCGGATCCTTTGGTCGAGGTCGGCTCCCTTCGGCTTTGATGTAGTGGAGAGGGCTCTGTTGAGGGTCTCCGGACCCCGGCACTTGTTCGGCTCCGTCCCGCTCCCTCTGCACTGGGCCAGGCTTCCACCATCCGGCCCCTGGGACAGCCCGCTTGTGCCCCAAGTTGCTCCTATGGAGCAATTGGTGCTGCGAGGACTCCTCTGACAGCCCCCAGAGGATGTCCCTCGCAAGCATACGCAAAAGGAGGCACATTGACTCCCGAGTCTCTCACAGAAGACACGGACTTGGAGGAAGGGAAGGCTCCCCACGGTCACCCCGAGGATGTCTCCTTTGGAGACATCATGGAAATGCTCCGTATAAGGGTGGTCTGCCCCAAGTCTTCCTCGGACGAGTCCGTGTTCTTGGAGGCATTTGAACGGGCCTGTCTACCTCTTGGGTGTCCCCTGCCGACCCCTGGTGGACCTTATTACCACCAGGGCGTGGAAGGAACCGGACACCGTGGAGCCAATTCCCAAAAGACCGGATAGGATCCTTAGTCCGCCATCCGACCGGGCCCATTGGAGTAAGGCGCCTCCGGTAGATGCCATGTTGACGGCGCGGCCACAAAGAGGGAACTGGCTCAGGAGAGTCCTCAGTCCACCCACCGAGCAAGGAGTCTCGGATGATGGACCGCTTGGGGAAGCGGATGTTCAGTTCGGCGACCTTCTCGGTAAGGGCGCTGAACTATTTGGCACATGTCATTAGGATGCAGCGAGATCTTATTAAGGAATACGCTGCATCCCCTGAGTCCATTTCGAGGAGGACAGAGTTCTGCACTCCACCCGTATGGCCACTCTTAGGTCAGTTACAAATACTTCTATGCGGCTACTCTCCCATGCAACGGAAGGCCGCTAGAGCTGCGGGACAGGACTGGTCACTAGACGCCAGGCCTGGCTCACTGCGATTTTTCTGAGCCCTTCAAAGCGTCGTTGCGAATGCCCCTTTGATGGTTCTGCTCTGTTTGGCAAGACCGTCATGACGCTGACCCAGAGCGAAAGGACGGAAGACGCTGTCTGCCGTCGGAATCCGCTTCTCTGCACCCCAGAGGCCCTATTCTAGGAACCAAAAGGGTCAGAAGAAGATGTGGTTCCGAAGTCGCAGCAGTCCCAGCCTGCTCCGGACAACCAGTCCTTCCGTGGCAGAGGAGGACAGGGAGGACGCCGCCCTAGAGGCAGAGGGGCTCCCAGAAACTTCGGGTCCAGGGAACCTTTCTCTGAACGGCCCGCGCAGCAACCCTGAGGTTGCCCGACTGCTCTACTCTGGAGGCAGTCGGGGACGTTCGGGCACCTAGCGGCATGGGAGTCCATAACATCGGACCGCTGGGTTCTCCAAATCATATCCAGGGGATATCGCATTCCTTTCCTTCACCTTCCAAAGTTGAAGTCCCTCCCAGACGTCCCACCCGGTCAACGGGAGGCCGCTTTGGCAGAAATTGGCCATCTGCTAAAGAAAAGAGCCATCCAGCCCGTTCCCCCAGACCAGATCGGATCAGGGTTCTACTCCAGATTCTTTTAGTGCCAAAAAAGACGGGGGAACTAAGACCAATCCTAGACCTCTCTCTTGAATCTGGCAGTCCCCAAAGAAAAATTCCGAATGGTCACTCTGCAATCTATTCTCCCCCTTCTGGGAGAAAATCACTGGATGTGCTCGATAGACCTCAAGGACGCTGCACTACCACATCCTGATGGACAGGCGCTCCAGGAGGTTTCTCCGCTTCCGGCTGGGAGCCAGTCACTACCAGTTCCGGGTCCTTCCCTTTGGTCTCACCACAGCCCCCAGGGTGTTCACCAAAGTATTAGCAGTGGTAGCGGCCCACCTGAGGCTTCAGGGGTGCGGTCTTTCCCTACCTGGACGACTGGCTTCTTACCGCCCCAACAAGGCATCTACTTCTATTGGCGTGAGACTCCTTTCTCCATCTTGCTCCCTTTCTGGGCATCACAATAAATACAAAGAAATCCAACCTGGCCCACACAGCTCTTAGATTTTATAGGGGCCAGGCTAGACACAAGGAGTTTACGAGCCTTCCTCACTGCGGACAGAGTTCTAAATCTGCAGCTCCAGGTGCGGGCCATTCTCCATTCAAGTTCTGTTCCAGCGGAGTTGGTCCTGAGGGCTCTAGGGTCCATGGCATCGCTATAGCACTTCTTCCTCTTGCCAGGCTCAATATGCGCATTCTACAGTGGACGCTCTTAGTACAGTGGTCTTACCTTGCTCTCCCATGCATCATCCCATAGCGATCAGCAAGGCTTGCAAGCGGTCCCTCTTGTGGTGGCTCCACCCGGATCTCCACAAAGGCCGCCCATTTTGTGCTTCTCCCCTCTCGCCACGGTGACCACGGACGCCTCCGCCTTGGGTGGGGGCACTTATGCCGGACCGTCCAAGGCACGTGGAACGATTCAGAGACCTTACTGCATATCAGTGTTCTAGAGATGAGAGCAGTGCTCTTAGCGTTGCTAGCACTTCAGGACTTTCTTCCCTTGGGAACAATTGCGATTCAATCGGACAACATGTCTGTTGTCTGGTACATCAACAAGCAAGGGGAACAAGGTCTTACCCTCTTTGTCGTGAGGCCATGAGAGGTTGGGAATGGGCAATCTCCACCAATCGCTTTCTAATAGCAACGCATTCCGGTCGGTCCAACATCCTAGCGGACAAGCTCAGTCGCACCATTCTGACCCCTTACGAGTGGTCTCTCAATTGTCAAGTAGCGGAACGCATATTCGCACGGTGGGGAACCCTTCATGCGATCTTTTGCTTCTCCCTCAAACACCAAGTGCGACAGTTTTTCGCTCTAATACCTCCTCCGGAGGTACCCCAAGAGACGCTCTGGTGCATGCTTGGCCACCCGGTCTTCTGTATGCCTATCCACCCTTGCCTCTGATGCTCCAAGTTCTTCAGAAAGCTTCTCGGTGGGTTGCAGAATGATTCTCATTGCTCCATTCTGGCCTCGACAGATCTGGTTCCCTTCCTAAGGTCTCACTCGGTGAATCCTCCTTGGATTCTAGATCCCATCCCGGATCTGATATCCCATCCATCCTGCATTCCTCCTCCGAATCTGGACAACCTGAAGCTGACCGCTTGGCTGCTCCAGTTCCACTCTTGATAAGGACTCCGGTATTTCATCACCGGTTAAGGCAATTTTGGTGGCAGCTCATAAACCATCCACTAGAAAGGTTTACCGAAGCAAGTGGAAACGTTTCTCTTTGTGGGCGGAGCGGCAAGGCCTGAATCCCGGTTCCTCTTCCTTTAGTGCTTGACTTTCTAACCACTCTCTTTAACGATGGTGCCAGCAGTTCTACAGTCAAAGTACAACTGGCAATTTCTCACTATCACATTGGCCATGACTCTAATCCTCTTATGTCAGCCAAATTGTGTAAAGTTTTTCTTAAAGGTACTTTTCTTCTCAGGCCCCCTATAAAACAAGCAGTTCCTCCTTGGGACCTTTCTCTGGTCCTACAGGCCTTGACCGCCCTCCTTTCGAGCCAGCTACGGTGGATCTCAAATTCTTGTCCTACAAGACAGCCTTTTGGTAGCCATTACATCAGCCAAGAGAGTTTCTGAACTTCAAGCATTATCAGCTAAACCTCCTTACTTGGTATTTCATCCGGACCGTGTCTCCCTCAGGACCAACCCGTCCTTTCTTCCTAAAATCGCTTCTGAAGCAAACATCAATCAATCCATTAACCTCCCTGTTTTCTTCCTAAATATGAAAACAAAGGTGAATATAAGCTACATTCACTAGATGTTCACAGGCAACTTAGATTTTATCTGAACAGGACAGCTGGTCATAGGCAATCCGACCAGCTGTTTATTTCCTTTGCAAAATTCAATTTGGGCAAGCCAATCTCTAAAGTTTCTCTGTCCCGCTGGATTTCACAGTGCATTTTATTGGCTTATCAAGCTTCAGGAAGGCCACCGGAGGGTGTTCATGCCCATTCAACCCGGTCAGTATCTACCTCGGCAGCCTTCAAGGCTAGGATTCCTCTAGATGATATTTGTGCAGCAGCCACGTGGGCTTCATCTCATACGTTTATTTCCCACTATAAGTTGGATCTTGCATCTAGGGGTAGAGCATCCTTTGGCTCAGCGGTGCTCGAATATCCTTCCATGATGGCCGCCCAAGATTCAGGTAGCTGGGGACTCTGTCCCACAGGTTGCAGACAAATGAATATCCTACTTCAGATTTAGAAGTTATGTACTCACCATAACGTTCCATCTGAGTAGGTGTATTCATTTGTCTGCAACCATCCCGCCCTCCTATCCCCCTGGCCTTTCAGTTTCCTGCATATTCTATGTTACCCTTTTTAGGGTTTTGTTGCTTTGGCAAACTCGATCTGAGGTCATGAGGGTAGAGCAGGGCATTATGGGTGAGGGGAGGAGCTGAGAGCTTGGATCCATAGCTGGAAAACCATGCCGGTTCGGATCCGATATCGGATCCATAACCCACAGGTTGCAGACAAATGAATACACCTACTCAGATGGAACGTTATGGTGAGTACATAACTTCTAATTCTTTCCACAAGGGCTATTGTCACTTCAGCTGCCTTTTTTGCTCAGGCCACTTTAGATAATATTTGTGCAGCTGCTATTTGGCTTCGCTCTCATAGCTTTGTAAGTCATTATAAGTTATATATATGGTCTACATCCAGGTCCATCTTGGGTTACAGCTTGAGTAATTTTCTGTTGTAGTGCCACCCTTGTTTGACTGGCTGGGAACTCTCTTCTACAGTTGGGGTAGATGGAAAAGACAATGTTGGATACAAAAGTTACATATTTATGCTAACAGTAGATCCATGCTGTCTTTTTCCTTCCATCTCAACAATCTCTCCTGCCATGCCCACCTTTCCAAATTACCATCTTGTTGAGTTATTACCTGCTGACTGTGCAGACTGACCCAAAGTTTATCTTTGGCACTACTACTGTAGTTCCTTTCTTCCCTTCATACTTTTGAAGAACTTTCCTGCATATATTTATTAGAACAGGCTTTTCCCTACATCTGTTTATAGGAACATGGCAGGGCAAACTTGGCCTGAGACGAATAAGTAATGGCAGTGCATTTATGGAGAGGATGTAGAGCCTCAGAAGTTGGAGAGTCTAAGTTACTGGTCTCAGGTCCAATTGGATCCAGTAGCCCACAGATCGAGATGGATGGAAAAAGACAAAATGGATCTAACATTATGGCAAGTACATAACTTTCATTTTTTTTTTTTAAATAATTGATATGCAAACTTTATATACCTTGCACGTGATTTTTCAATTTCATATGTTTTTACCCAGTTTGGCTTGGTCATAGCTGAGAGTAGTCAAGGACTGGTAGACTTAACATGTTTATCAAAAAGTATGTAAGATAATAAATAATTTTTCTTTTTTTTTTTCAGATGAAGGAGCAGTTGCATCTCTAGACATTGGAGATATGTCCCCTGAAGGACCACAACCTCCCATGATTCTCTTACAACAGTTACTTACAGCAGCTACTCAGCCATCTCCATTAAAAGCAATATTTGACAGACAAGAGCTAGAGGTGATATTGCTATTACTCATGTTTACATACATGTGTGTGTGTGCCTGTGTGTGTGTGTGCGCACGCTTGTGACTGTACATACTTATGTATATCATCATCCCCCCTTTCCCCCACATTTTATATGGGGTGGGATGTTGTCAATTGTCGCCACCTTTTCCATTTCAGAGCCACTCTCCTCTTATCTTCCACAGTGATGCCTGAGAGTCACAGGTCTTCTGACGTAGAGTCTGTCCATCTCTTCGCTGGATGTCATCATAATCTCTTGCCTTTCTCCTGTCTTCCCCAAATCTGCTTTACCAAGTCATCATTTCCTTTCCTGCACATGCGGCTCAACAACATAATCTGCTCTCCTTGTCCTTCTCTATAATTGGGACTGCTTTGGCTTCAGCTGTGATGTCTGTTTCTTTGTTTGTCCCAGTGTGTGCACTCTGCTGACCATCTCAATCACTTCAGGCTTCCTCAGCTGCTGTGTCTTGACTACCCAGGTTTTGTTACTAAACTGACGCACTGGTCTAATGACTGCTTAAGCATTTCACTTTTCAACTTCTTGTTCATTCTTTTATGACATACTACCCCTGACATTTACTTTCCAACTTTTTGTGTATTCTTTTGCGACATACTACTTCTGACATTTACTTTCCAACTTTGTGTATGCTTTTGTGACATACTACCCCTGACACTGTGTCATTTGGCTGCAGCACTTCTGATTCTACCTCTGACCTCCTCTTTCAGGCTTCCCTTCACCTTGACCACTTCTCACAGCTGCTTGAAGCTGTTAACCTTTTAATTCATTTTTCTTCTGTCTCGGTTTTTAGTTTCTTCTGATTTCTCCATTTGCTGCTATGACCACTGTTTGGTCTTTACTCAGTTTCATCCCATGTGCCCTCAGTTTAGAATTCCATTCCCCTGTCATGTACTGACATTCCTTTTTAGTCTGTTTGTGGCACATTCATCATCTGCAGCAACAGCAGCTTTGCTGATCTGTCCTTGTTGACCTGTTTATTGATCTAGTCCATCATGACTATGAACAAACAGGAGTGGAATCAGAACTGAACCCCTATACACACCCACTCTGACTGAGAACCACTTCCTTACTCCAAACACTGTATTTGTGACAATGAGACCTTGTGCATAGCCTGCCCTCCTCTTGATGCTTTTCTGTTGCAGGAAAGATGGGGAATGAAGTTTCTCCTTTCTTCTAAGGTGGTTCTTTAATGACACTGACAAAAGACATGACTACAAAGAAGGAAAGGCAGCATTTAGTCATATTGAGGTTAAGACTTTGCTGAAGATTCTTTCTTCTCACTTGATGGAAGTTCTTTCTGAAATAGACTGCCCTGCTCTGATTGATCATGCCAATGATCTGGTGGTCTCGGCTGATGCTTCCTAGACCTTTTATATCCAGCTGTTTCTTTTCTGCAGTTATATTTTTCCAGGTATTCCACTGAGTTTTCTACTAAAATTTTGTTTTACTCGTGCTTTGTGTTGTAATTCTAGCTGGTCATTTGTGTTGATGCATTTATGTGTGCATATGTGTATATGTTTATATATATATATATTATATATATGTGCACATATATACATATACATTTGTGTATGCATACGTCTGTGTGTATGTATATCAAATATGTTGTGTATCAATAAATGTCAAAACAAAGGGAGTATATTCAGTTGAAACATAAATCTCTGAAAACACAACTGAAATAAAAAACGCTGTGTTTCTAAGACAGTTGCGGTTGTGCAGAGGAATAAAGCTCTGGCTGTGGACCAGGTGAGCAGAATTTGAATAGTGGCTTGTATCTTGACTAACTTGGCAGTGGAGCATGTATGTACTGGGGGGGGGGGGGGCTGAGAAGACTGCACAGAACCACAATCCCCTCAGAGAAAGGACATAATTGCACAGGCCTCCTGGGGCAGGATTTGAGTCCACTAAGCATGCAAGTGAAGGGGAGGAGAGGAAATTGATAGTGAAGAATGAAAACTCCATAAAACAGCTGTAGTTAACAAAGCACAGTCAGCTACAGCTCGGTTCATATAAACTATAGTTAAACTGAATGTGTATCTAATCTACCCTGTTCAACAAAATGCATTTCTGCGAAATGTATGGCTCCCATGTCGTAATAACAATGTAATAGCATTACAAATGAAACCATCATCCTAGGGGACATTAACTGGCTTGATATTTCTAATCAAGACCCTTCCACCAGCATAAGCCTATATAACTATACATAACTAATAACCAATATAACCAGGCCCAACAATAAAACAGGCAGTGGCTCAATTCTGGATTGGATACTCGTCTCCAATTCTAACAAAATCTCCTCTGGCAGACTTCCTTAACAGTATTAGTGACCACTTACCAGCCTTTATAACTAGTAAGACCACCTCAGTCCTAAGCACACACCAAGTTAAGCAAACCAGAGATTTATCTCACTTCTCCCCCCAACACCTTTAATGAAATCTTACAAAGGATCAACTAGAACCCCACTCAAATATCTTCCTCTCCATGAGGCTGTTGAATTCTTCATTTTAACATTTCTTAGAATTTTAAATAGTTTAGCCCCCACCGCGACTAAAAAGACTAAAAGCTAAACGAGCAACCTGGCTTACCAGACACACACAGCAAATTATGTCTGCTAGGGGTAAAGCTTGGAAAACCTGGCAAAAAAAATAAAAATCCTAATGACCTCATTCAATGTAAACAATTACACAGCCAGGCAAAACAACTAGTGATTAAAAATAAAAAAGAATACTTCCTAAGCCTTCAAGACCAACACAAATTAAACCCAAAGAAATTTTGGATCCCAATCAATTCCCTTCTCCATCCAGGTAAAAATAACAATTCTTGCCCTAATCCATGTAAACCTCCCACTGAGATAGCGTTGCTCTTCAATTCATATTTTGTCGACACAATAGCTAAACTCACCACTACCTTCCCACTTATAGACCCTGTCCACCTGAGCCTCCCACTTCACACTCCTCTACTACTCTTCTAGTCTCATTCTCACCTATACCAACTTCCACTACAAAAAAAATACTTCATAAACTCAAATCTTGTACTAACACACTAGACAATTTACCTGCCAAATTTCTACAACTGTCTGCAAACTCCATTGCATTATCCTGTCAGCATACTCCTCAGTTGATCTATTCAGGAGTCCAGTATACCGAACATATGGAAGAAACCATTTGTTCTTCCACTCTGTAAAGGTGGTAACAACTCTGATATCTGTACTTTCCGACCCATCGCTATCCTCTCTCCCATCTCTAAAATATTAGAAAAATGTATTCACACTCAACTTCTTAACTATCTTGTCCAAAACCAAATACTTTCCCCCACACAGCACGGCTTCAGACCAGGTCATAGTACGTGCACTGCTATAATATTTTTTATGGACACAGTAAACCGAGCTCGCGATGCTGGTTACATAGTCTCTTCACTGTTCCTAGATCTTGCTAAGGCCTTTGACACGGTTTCACATCCCCTTCTGCTCACAAAACTCACTAACTTAGATCCCTCACCCCATACCTTAAACTGGTTCTCAGACTGTCTCATCAAATGGCAATACTGCTTTTCATCTTTTCTCAACACAACCACAGGTGTACATCAAGGATCTATACTAGATACCCTCCTATTCAGTATATTCATTAACAACTTCCACACCACTCTTATCCAAGGCACAGTTATCCAATATGCAGATGGTTCTAAAATCATTTGTACTGTCAAATTTATATCTGAGTTGCAACATCTTACCCAATATGCTTTTACTTCAACTGAAACCTGGATGTCAAACAACCATCTCGTTCTAAATCCCAATAAAACCAACCTTCTAATATTTTCCCCTCAAAACAACTACCACCCTGAACAAGAATGATTTTTCTGTCTAATCGCATAATAATACTCTCATTGAAGTCGTTCCAAGTACTAAACTGCTAGGAGTTATTACTGACCTCCATATCCATAGCAACATCAAAAGTTAGGCACCCTCTATAGACAAAATACTACATTAATATGACTGCTAAGAAAGCTCTAGCATCATCGTTCCTGCTACCATCTCTACTATATGGTGCCGCAATCCTCACCAATATCCAGTCCTCTCTGAAAAACAAACTGGACTCATTACAACAAGTTTGTCAAATTTATGGAAATTCAAAAAACTCAGCACACCACTGCTTATCTCTACAACAGCTAAACTGGCTCGAACTCCCACACTACCTCACTTATTCACAATTAACCACTGCACATAAACTCATAAACAAGCCTTCAACTCTCGCCCATCCCTCTCCTTCTTATTGACTACATACCACCCTAGCATGCCACTAAGTTCCAAAAACACGATGCTGAAAGTTGAAAACCCTAACCTTGCAGCTGGTCAAATTCTGTACTCTTTTACTGTCTCAAAACTATGGAATGCCCTCCCACCTTCTATCAGAACAATCAGTAGTGCTGCTCTCTTTAAGAAGTCTCTCAAATCACACCTCTTTTCTCTTTGGCAATGTACTTGTCCCAAAATAGTACCTCCTAACACCTGATCCACTATTATATCACTGTACAATATCACTGCTTAGGAGCTCTCTCTGACTTGCTTATGCTTACAAAACTCGAACAAGTAATCAAAACTGCTATCCTACCTGGCTAACTCCATCCTAATGATCAGATTGTACACAATGCCGATGTGTAATGTTTGTAAATAACTTATACCACTGTGTTTAATATTTATTTCCATGTATTGAGACTGTATCTACACTGTATATTGTGCTTTTTCTTGTATGTACTGTTAATGTTAGGTGGAGCTTTTCCCCCCAGATCTCTACTGAAAATGGGCTTACCTAGGCCCAGTAGATTTTCCCAGTTAACAAATGCAATAAGTAAATAATAAATAAATAAATACATATTTATTAGTATTGTACTGTTGTAGTCTGATGGAGCTATTCTCCCTGGGCCTCCACCTGAAAAGAGGTTTCTTTGTCCAAATGGGCTTTCCCAGTAAAGAAATGCCAACGTGTGTATATATATATATATATATATATATATATATATATATATATATATATATGTATGTATATATGTATGTATATATATATATATATATATATATATATTATGTATGTATATATATATATATATATATATATATATATATATATATATATGTATATATATATATTATATTTGCACCCACACACACACATTTATACAAATGCTTATACAGATGCATGTTTTATGTGTGTGTGTGTGTGTGTGTGTGTGTGTATATATATATATATATATATATATATATATATTTATATGGGTTCTGTCACTTTATTCGAAGTTTTACTACTTCGAACTCCACCGAGTCCACTTGGTCGAAGTAGTTAAACTTCAAACATTGACTTTGGCAGGCACACTATAGCATGGAATGGGAATATTCCCTTTTCTCTGCTGTAGTGCGATCTCGGAGTTGGTATATTTAAGTAGGGGGGTGTGCAGGGGGGCTTGCCCCCCTGCAAAAACATGCATAAGTGGGGGTTTTTTTTGGGTAATAGACTTCAGCAAAAGTGCACTTTCGTTTAAGTGGACTTTCGCTGAAGTATAGGGTCTGCTGCTTAATTTCGAAGAAGTGTATTTTCGATGTTAAGCAGTAGACCCATATATATATATATATATATATATATATATATCTATCTATCTATATATATATATATATATTGTATGTGTCTGTGTATGTCTATATATATATATATATATACACACACACACACACGCACACAAACACAAATGCACATAAGCCTGTAATAGAGTATTAGCTGCAAACTTCCCTTGATGAGGCTTTCATAAGCGCTGTGTTTCTAAGCATACTAGACTCTGCACTTTGCTGCTGTCATGAACCTAGAAAAAAAATAAAGCATGTCTGTTTTAAGTGGAGTCTGACTTACTGACTTGACAGCATTAATTATGTCTTCTGATTCACTTGTATATTTTTTTCTTTAAGGAGTTATTTGCATACAGTGACGTGTATTTTGTCATTGATTTTTATTTTGTGTATATCTGAATCGGTATATATCTGTAGCTATATATGTGTGTGTATTACATGTAGATAAACACATGCACACGCACATTTGCAGCATAGTAAGTGGTGGAATATTGTAGCATAGTAAAGGTGGATAAGTTATTTTGTGGAGCACTGTGTTTTTTCTTTGAGAGGTAATTTGTTTTGGGTACGTTTTTGTTTATCTGTCTTTGTTAACCAGTAAAGTCTGAGTGGGATAGAACTCTTTTTCAACAGAGACCCAGGGTGAAAAGCTCCAGTATTCACATACATAGGCAATATGCAGTATATTGTCATTTTCCACATTGTATGTAATATTTCCATCTTGGTTACATATATATATTTGCATACATTATTAGGGGTAACAGATGATTAATGCTAACTTTGTATCACACTATTTGTGACAATAGGAAGAGGAGAAGATAAGAGATTACTTGTGCATTTGTATAAAGTTGTAGCAAACAGAAATACAGAGAAAAACAAAGGAGATCAAAGGCTGACATTTGATTTGAAATCATACCTTTCAAACTGGAAGCAAAAATCTGGACAAGGCACATGAAAAATAGGTACAAATCTGTACTCTGATTAACAAAAAATTTGCATACAAAATTGCACAACCCCGCCCACTCCAGTGGAATTGTGGAATACCAACTTTCAAAAGCAACCTGAAGAACAGAACCAAAATGCAACAACAGAGTCCCCCTGCAGCCATTCCAATGTCCCATTACCTGGCTAGTTCGCCCTATTTGGCATAAACACAAATGTGTGTATACTTCTTTACTTCTACAATGATTATTTGGATTTTATTTTTACATTTTATAGCACAATGCATAAACACTAATAGATATATGCTAAACAAAGCAATGCTGTCTCACAATGAAAATAGACTTGGCATTAAACCTTCTCTGCCCTTGAAACTCACATTCATTGAAACAACATTGAAACCCACACCACATCAAAAGAAAATGCATCTGGCCAGTGGTGGATAAAGATTACCTTTGGGCTGTTTTCAAATCAGGGGCCCCTTGCACACACATCAAGAAACATACGTGCATTCTTTGATGCACCTACCTGACTTTAAATTGTATTCCTTGTATAATACAGCACACTTGTTAGACTTAAGAGCACATTTTAAATGTGTTTAAACATTTTTCCGGTAGGCAGTGAAACAAAATGCATGAACCAATAATGAAAAAACTGCCCTATTCAGAACATTTCCATCATAAAAGTCTGCTTCCACACACAATTGCATTTTAAATTTATTGTTTGAACATTTTTCCAGTAGGCAATGAAACAAAATGCATGAATCAATAATGACAAAACTGCCCTATTCAGAACATTTCCATGATAAAAGTCTACTTCTATACACACACACACACACATATATATATATATATATATATACATATATATATATATATATATATATATATATATATATATATATATATAGATATAATGACAGTAAGGTAAGCCATAGGCATCTTGCACAGCTTCTTGCACTTATTTTCAATTGGAGGGGGGGGGGCAAAAGGCCAAAATCCTGGGACACATTTTAAACATTGCTTGTATCATTTTGGAAAGTTGCGTGAAAAAAACGTTGTTACCATCATGCATTTCACTGCCAAGTCTTGAACCCAGGACCCTGTGCACGGCAGTCAGATCAATATACCACTAAGTCAAATCAGCAGTTTCCTGGAAGACAGAAAGACTGAAACTTAAATGGCTATCATTTAGTGAATTCAGTTATCACTTCTCACCATAGCTCTCAGCCTCTTGGCACAAAAAACCTGGACAAAGCCAATAATGGGGGAACACAGAATTCGGTTCTCACTTCTCACCATAGCTCTCAAGTCAACATCTTAGCACAAAAAACTTGGACAAAGCCAATAATGGGGGGAATACAGCCCAAAATAGGGACACATTCAAATGCTGATCTTATAAACTTAGAAAATTACGAGAATAAAAGGTTTTGTTTTACCATTTATTTTCTGAAGAATGTGAAGTCTGAAATTCAAATGCCAAAATCCTGAAAACCATAGATGTAATGAGGAGCAGAACAAAATATGAGGCATAAATTCACAAGTGGTGGTGGCTAGGGACTATTTGAGCCCGAGTACCTCTAGCCACCAGATTTTCACACACACACTGGCTCAAGTAAAATAACTACAGTCTCTCTGTTCAAGTGAATACAGTACCTGACCTCTGCAGCAGTTTGTGTCCCCACCCCAGTCTCATTAGCTAGCAAGAAAATAAACTCGCCTTGCAGTTCATAAACTCTCCTTGCTGAAGAAGTAACGTTCAAACAGCTGGAAATGTCCCTTGAAGCTCAATTCCGACAGGCTGACGTCATCGCGCACATGATGATGTCAGGTCAAAAGCGTGAACGAAAGAAAATTCAAAAACAAAGCTGGAAAAAATCTGAAGTGAATGGGTGCCACTCGGAAATTGTGGCATCCCATTATTTGGACCCCAAAACTCATTTTTTTACCAAGTAATTCAGTACGATTGGAGGTATGGTTGAAATTAGTAAATTGTGGTATGATGAGGGAGAATGAGGATTAAGTAGGAGTAGGTAGTTAAATAATATAACTAGTTAAATTTGTAGGTCATGGTACAGAGAGGGAGACAGGAGTAGGTAGATAAGAAATTGAATCAGTTACATGTTTACAGTAGTAGACAGAAGCAAATGTGTAGTAACCACCATGTGGGAATTAGTACAGAGCAACTGTCATTTTGTCAGAGGAACTGCAACTTTTATTTCTTCAAGATCGAAAATTATCCTGGTGTAGAGCAAGAGCAGAGCCATGTGCCTTGCAAATACTGTTTTAGCAGACTTTTAAAGCATTTGTTGTTTTCTGTAACCTTTAATTCTAGTGGGATGGAGTTCAGCAGTTTTTGAGACACAGTCAGAAAAGAGCGAGTTTCAAGCAGAATTTTTTGTGTTAGTTACAGCTAGGAGAGATTTGTTGTTGGACTGTAGTGTTGTGTTGTTGTCATATGGTAGTAATATTCTTTTTAGAGAGAGGCATCTGTCTGGCTTGTATTTAAGTTTGTGGTCGGTGATGGGTTGAGAGTAGGTTAGCTGATTTGGGAGGGTTGTGCTCTGGTGGGTTTTATGAGGTGAATTATGTGGCAAATGTTGCTATTTTATTATAGCATGCATCGAGTTTGGGCTTAGATCTTGGTGAAGATAGCTAATGCATCTGACAGAGATGGGATTAAGTGGGTTGCTGCTATGGATTTTCTTGTGGATATACTGCAAGATACTGATTTGCGCTATAGAGGGAGGGAGTTTTTGTGTGCATTTTTTAGTTTGGAGAGCATGTTAGTGCATTTGAGTTTGTCTAGGAGTAATCCAAGTAATATGGTTTATGTTATGGTTTCAGTTTTTGTATTGCCAGATGAGACAACATGGAAATTGTGTTTTTGAGTATTAAACTGTTCTGGTAAAAAGAGCATTAATTTAGGGTTTTTGCATTTATGATTAAATCTGCAGTGCCTAGCCAGGATATGACAGATAAGAACGACTCTTGTGTGATTTCCTGGACGATTTGTTGTGTTGGGGCAGAGCGGATGAGGGTTGCATCATCTGCATACTGAACTGTATTTGCATTTTTCCTGGCAGTATGGAAGTTGTTTACAAATGTATTAAATAATAGCGGGACCACTCTTGATCCTTGTGGAATTCCCAACTGTGACAGGAAGGAAGGAAGAGAATTCTGGTTTCCATTTTACTGGTTGTTGTCTGGTTGTAGAATTGCTATGAAACCAAGTGAGAGATGATTTATTTAGACCTAGGGAGGAGAATTCACTAAGAAGTTTTTAATGGATGGGAAACTGTATCAAAGGCCTTTGATGTATCCAAGAAGAGTGCTAATATTAGGTTGCCATTATTTCTGCTGTTGTTGATAGTATTACTAAAGTTAATAAGAGCAGTAACTGTGCTATGACTGGGGTGGAAACTCTGCTCATGGAAAGGTTATTATTTTGGGTAAGATATTTGAAGAGCTGGGAGTGGATACAATTTTCTAATATTTTTGATGGTGGTAGTATAGCTGTAGGTCTACAGTTGGTTAGGTCAGGTTGAATTTTCACCTTTATGGAATGCAGTTAAGAAATATTTCTTCCAGATGGCTGGGAAGTGTTTTTTTTTTGTTATGGATCAGTTAACTAGTGTAGAAACAAGGAAGGCTAGAGCTTTAGAAACAAGTTAGGTACACTGTTGACAGGTTGTCTGCTGCTAAGGTTGTGGTTTGAGTTGTTGGTATTTTTATGGTGCTAGTTAGGACTGGTTGGAAAGAGAAATATATCGTATTGTTATTAGATGAAGGTAGTGTAAGGACGGTGGTGTGAGAGCTTTGTTTAGTAAGAGAGATTGAGTTTATAAAGTGAGAGTTGGACTGGGTGGCTATATTGTCTGGATTGTTACTGGTTGTTGGTATGGGAGTAGCTGTTTGACCACCATGTAGTAGTTTATGTATGACCAAAGTAGCTTGGGATTGTTTTCATGTGTTGACCGAAAGTTGGTTAAGTAAGATTTTTTTGTCATTAACTTTTCTTTTTTGCAAAATTTCTTAAGTATCTAAAGTCTTGGTAGTTGGATTGGATTTTGTTTTTGGACCGTATTATCCATGCTTTGTCTCTTTGAAGAAGAATTTGCCTGGTGTCTTTTGTTAACGAGGCTGCAGGTTAAAGGTCACCATTTTTTATATGAAGGAAGCATATACCTGCAATATAAGAATTACAGATAAATGGTCAAAAATTCAAATTGTGGAACAATAAAACAAGCCAGTACAGCTGCTCGAAACTCAGTTGGTCACATCTACCATTTATTTCTGCTGGGCTGTGGTACAGTGCTGATGGTGGACCTTTCCCCACTGTAGTTCAATCTCTTGAGTTGGTATATGTAATTAGCAGGGGGGGGTGGCGAGTGCTGGGGGGGATAAGTCTCCCCTTGTAAAAAAGTTTTTTTTGGAATTTTCAATCAGCTGTTTGATCACTTGCTTTTCGATATTTTTTCAATATAAATGGGTATGTATCCACATTTTGTGTGTGTGCGCGTATATACACGCGCACACACACACACACACACACACACACACACACACACACAGATATATATAGATATATATATATATATATATATATATATATATATATATATATATATATATATATATATATATGGGTCCACTTTGTAAACTTGAAATACTGTCTTGAATTTCAGTATTTTGAGTTGAGAATATCGAACCCTCAGAAACACAAAACACCATAATTACGAACATTCACAATACCGAATGTAAGAAAACACAAATAAATGCATAAACTTCCCACCAAAACAACACAGAAACACTACAAAATTAAAACCGATAACACCCCATATGTTTCTGCAGGGGGGCAAGCCCCCCTGTACCCCCATAGGTTCATAGGTAGGTACTAGGCTATTGGCCCAAGTGCCTATGTAAGCCTAGCCAGCAAGGTACCATAGCTTACGCCACCCAAGAAAGTTATTTTCCTGTGCCACTGTCCAGTAGAGACACAGAAGTGATCCCCAGGGTGTATTTCCTATTTCCCATCCACTCGTCAAAATATTTTCTTGAAGAGTGCTAATGAAGAACTTTGCTTGACATAGATGGGTAGCTTGTTCCAGAGTATAGGAAGTCTCTGGGGCAGGAATCTATCCCTCCAGCGTGTTTTGTTTATTGTGGTGACCAGGTTTAGGTCCCTAGAGCGTGTAGCTAGGAGGGATTGGGATTTCTTTAGGTGTAGTATTTCCAACAGCTCTGGGTTTGACATAGCTTTATATGTTAGGCAGAGATCACCTCGGAGTAGGCGATATGCTACGGAGTAAAGCTGGAGTTTTTTGAGGCGGTCAGTGTAGGGCATTTGTTTGAGGCCAGTAATCCTCTTTGTGAGGTACTTCTGTGGCCTTTCCAGCTGCTGCAGATGTCTTGTGAGGTACATTCCAAAAGGGGCGTTGTACTCTGTAATGGGTCTAATGAGTGACGAGTAGAGGGGAACATTGACCTCTTTTTTTCCTGGATGAGAACCCTTTTATGATGAGGTGTGCCACGTAGAAGGACTTCCTGACTACTGTGGCGATGTGACTATCAAAGGAGAGACTACTGTCCACCTGGGTCCCAAGGTCTCATCACGCATTTGGTGTTAAGTAGATTGCTGCCTATGTGGTAGTTCATGGGTACAGAGTTTTTACCAAAGGGGATGACACTGCACTTTTTGGCATTGAGTTTGAGGCCATGGCTCTGACTCCAGGCATCTGTCTCAGTGAGGCCCTTCTGTAGGCTGTCCACATCATTTGGGGACTTGACTATGGCTACTAATTTGCAGTCATCTGCGAAATTTGTCAGCCAGAGGCCTTCTGTGTTAGCCTGTACTTCAGAGAAGTAGATACCAAACAGGAGAGGTCCCAGGACGGAACCCTGTGGGACTCCACTTGCCACTGCCTCGAGGTCAGATTTGGAGTCTGCAACTTTTACAGTGTGGGTTCTGTCAGTGAGCCAGTTGGCAACCCATCTTGTGATGTAGGGATTTATACCTAGTTTAGTGAGTTTAGCTATAATTCCAGA
Source organism: Protopterus annectens (assembly GCF_019279795.1). Taxonomy (NCBI): domain Eukaryota; kingdom Metazoa; phylum Chordata; order Ceratodontiformes; family Protopteridae; genus Protopterus; species Protopterus annectens. Next base: position 2,368,228 of record NC_056735.1, on the reverse strand, counting down.
ATGGGGGATGGTGTCAAAAGCCTTGTCGAGGTCAAGATAGGCTGTGTGAACCACCTTACCCTCATCCACGGCTTTGGTGACTGCCTCAAAGAAGTCGATCAGGTTCAGGAGGCATGATCTGCTTTTCACAAACCCGAACTGGGTGAGATCATGAGTTTGGAGGTTACCAATGTCTTTGTTTATGAGTTCCATGATGATACGTTCCATGGCCTTGCAGACCAGGCTCGTCAGGCTAATAGGTCGATAGTTCCCAGGATCAGTGGTGGCTCTCCCTTTGTGGAGTGGGATAACTGTTACTGCACACCATTCAGTGGGCACAAAGCCTGATGCGAGGCTGTTATTGAACATGGTGCTTAAGTGGGGAGCCGGTTCGTTCTGAAGTCCGTGTAAAACGCAGCCTGGGATGTTGTCCGGTCCCATGGATGTTGTGTTTTTGGCTTTAGAGAGTGCAGCTTTTACCTGGTAGTTGTGATTACAGGGACTCTGCATTCTTCCTGTATAGATATGGGCCCTTAAGGGGGTGAGAAGTGAGTAAAGTTAGCACTGAACCGATCTGCCAGGATGTTGGCAATATCAGTTGGTTCTGTAATTTTCGTGCCTTTGTGCTGTAACTCAGAGCAAATCTGGGTTTTGCTATCTAGATTCTTGACATAGCTATAGATTGCTTTGTGGTTGTCCTTGGATTTAGTGGCGATTTTGTTTTCGTAGCTAGCTTTGGAGGATCTTATAAGGGATCTCAGCTTCTTACTGAGGCTGACCAGGGAGCTCCTCCACTCATGGAATTTTACTCTCTTTTGCAACAGTTTCTTCCTTCTGTTGTACAGTTTGTTTATGGCAGGGGACCACCAGATTGGCTTCCTTTTTTTGGAGGATAGTGTCTTAGTTCTGTTTGGGGAAGCACGATCCATGCACTTTGTAAGTACTTATAGAGTGCATTTGTGTAGGATTCAGCAGTTGTAACTATTGTCCATCTGCATGGGTGTCATGACGTTCACCACTTCTGTCTTAAAAAGCATGAAGTTGGCTTTGGAGAAATTTTTTACTGTGGTTTCCTTAATGGGGGCTGGGGGCGGGATGTGGATATCAAGGGTGATAAGCTTATGGTCAGATCGGACCAACGAGGAGTTGGCTTCAGGTGTGGAACACTGGTCACTTATGTTGGTAATGACTACGTCTAGGATATTGTTGCCCCTGGTGGGGGTGTGGATAAGTTGATCTAGGGCATTGGAGTTTATGAATTCCAGAAAGCTTTGAGCTAAGGAGTTGGTACACGAGTAGTTTTCCCAGTTAATGTTGGGGTAGTTGAAGTTGCCCATTATTAGGGTGTTTGGTTGAACCCTAACATTTTCCAGTACATCAAGAAAAGAGGAGTGGGAATCCTGGGGCATGGTGGGGAATCTGTAGCAAGCTAAAATTTGGATTGCAGTTTTGCCCAGAGTTAGTTGCACTTGGATAACCTCGGATGCATTATGCTGAGCATCTAGCCTGGAGGTGTGGATATCCTTAATGAATATCGACACACCTCTGCCTTTGGTGTTTCGGTCCAGGTTACATGCCCGAAAAGTGTGGTACGAGTTATAGCCTGGTAGTGCAGGGGGTGCTGTCTGGAGCTTTGAACCAGGTCTCAGTCACTGCACAGATATCGATGTTCTCCATTTTAAGGAGTGCCTCAAGTGAGTACATTTTGAGGTTTAGACTTCTAGCATTGAGTAGCATTACCTTCAGTTTTTGTTTGCCTGTTCTTGTTATGGTGATGAATTTGTTATTTGAACCCTGCCTAAAAAAGGAACTATAAGGGCAGCAAGAACCTTAGCCAGTATCCGGAATCCCAGGGGCGACAGGTGCAGGCCATCTGTGGCAAAGCATCATGGTGTGTCGACCATGTCATCCCAAGCAGACAGATACTGGGTCCCCTTAGAATGACACCAGAAGCTTAACCAATTGTTGAAGTCAATCATTTTGTCCTTGTACTGTGGTATCAGTCTGGGCAATGGCAGAATGCTACTCATGGCTAGGGTCATACCTGCCTGGGCTACAAGATCGGAGAACTCTTCCATGTCTCTTTTCATGTAGTCCAGGGAGGTACGTCTCAGGTTATTCACACCAACATGGACAATGACTGAGTCATATTTGTACTTGTTGTGGAGTGACCTGAGTGCGTGGGTTATGTGGCGGATCCTGGCACCTGACAGGCAGCTGACCGTAACCTTCTCCTTGTCTAGCCTGGTGAGTGGGACATCAGTGTGCCTGACTATAGAGTCACCTATGACAAGTGTGTTGGGTACGTTGTTTTGCCTTATTGGCTGTGGTTGAGTGGCACACTGAGTCTGTGGGCTATGTGTCATTTGGGTTGTGTTGGGGGTGGAAGTTGCTTGTGTTTCTGCTTTGGAGGTGTCTGTTGCTTAGACAGATTATTATTGAGAGCCTCCGTGAATGTTTTTGTGTTGCTGTGTGTGGATTTTGGTGGTGTAGATTTAGTGAGACTATGTGATGAGTGTGGTGTGGTGCAAATGTTTACTTTCTCCTCATGACTGTCAGATTCAGTCTTGGTTAGAGAGAGCTTTACCTCCAGTTTGGCTAGATAAGTGCATCTCTCACAGGTTGTAGTGTTGGGTGGTAGGAGGAGAGGGTTATCTGTGTACATGAGGCAATTTCTACATTGCCTCAAGATTCCCAGATTCATCAGGTAGACAGGAGAGAACACTGGGAGCTGACCCTTGGACATGCCTGAATAAAAAAATATTTTCCTCTAGATAAGTGAGGAAAGTGAGTTCAAGAGCTGTTTTTCTCTAAGCAAGTGAGAAAAGTAAGTACAATAACTGTATTCCTCTAGGTAATGAGGAAGATAGAGTGCTACAGTAATTAGTAGCTTATTTAGTGCTTACAAGTTCTGAACAAGTACTGAGCATGAACAAGCAAATTTAAGTGCTAAAACTAAGCACCTGTATCTGCACTAGACGAGTTACAGGACAGAAACCAGTGCAAATGCAGGCTTTCAAATCAGAAAGTTGAGAGAGATGGAAGAGATTGCCCAAACGGCTAATAACTACAATTTCTGGGCCAGAACCACTCCCTATGTGGTAGACAGGTTTACCTAGTGCTTACCACTCCCACTGGTAAGCTAGAAGGCTTTCCTCCAACACAGAAAGGCTTGAGGGGCTCGGAAGCCTTACATATTGTCCTGGATACAGCAAATCTGTATCTGGGACACTAGTTACAGGAAAGGTAGGAAACAGGTTTACAGTTTTTTCTTTTTTCTTTTTTTTTACAGAAAAGTAGCAAAAACAGTAGCAAAAAACAATTCACATGCAGTGCATGCTAGCACACTTGAGTGTGCAGCAATATTAGACAAAACACAGATTAAAAAATGCAATTACATTAAAAAGGATTAAAAGCAAGTGCAGAAAGAGTTTATTAGGTAGAATGTAGTAAAAAGATGGGACTTGGGGGAGTGTCCCAGATAAAATCTACAGTGGGGCTGGCAACTGCAAAAGCCACCAAATTTATAATTTATTTTCACCATGTGGGGGCTGTTTCCCTCCACACCGCACTACTTACATATACCAACTCCGAAGTCGCACTAACCCAAACAAAAAGGAACGCACACCTTCCCTGACTTGCTCTCACTTCCACTGCAGACAGTCGTATTTAAACTCACTAATATACACAAACACACATTGACACACATACAGAAATCATCACATTCAACACTCACACACGTGTACTCACCCACCTACCCCAACCTATGTCTACAACTCCCTAGAACAACTAAAGATTAATACAT
>NC_056735.1:1886944-2059444 GCF_019279795.1 Protopterus annectens | reverse complement strand
AGCCTCGCTGACCAGTTTTCATCTGATCTTTTCATCAGTATTGGAGGGATGTCCAGTTCTTTGCAATGTCACTGTTGTCCCATATTTTCTCCACTTTTTGATGACTGTCTTCACTGTGTTCTGTGGTATATCCCATGCTGTGAAATTTTTTTTGGACCCTTCTCCTGACTGATACCTTTCATGAATGAGATCCCTTTGATGCTTAGTAAGCTCTCTGTGAACCAGGGATTTTGCTGTAGCAGGCAATTGAGTAAATGTCAGGAAAATCTACTAGGACAGCTAAACCTTATTTGGGGTTAATCAGATGGCAGGTGTGTACCCAAGAAGTCTAAATGATGTAATAAATCAACAGGTGCTTCAACAAAGTATTAGTTTAAGGGTGTGCACACACAACAAAGTATTAGTTTAAGGGTGTGCACACACAACAAAGTATTAGTTTAAGGGTGTGCACACGTATGCAACCAGGGTATTGTACATTTTTTATTTTTTGTATAGTTTCCCCTAAGAGATTTGTTTGTTTTTCAATTGAATTGTACAGGCTATAGGTCACATTAAAGGTAGAAAAAGTTTTGAAATGATTTATTGTGGTCTTATTTTTTTAGATCCCAAAAACCTGGCACTTAACAGGGGTGGTGTACACTTTTTATATCCTGTGTGTGTGTGTGTGTGTGTGTGTGTGTGTGTGTGTGTGTGTGTGTGTGTGTGATATATATATATATATATATATATATATATTATGTTATAGTATATTTGCATTTGTGTGTGTATAGAACAGGCAGAAACAGCTCCTTCTTCCCAGCTGGGGAAGAGGTCTTATTCAAGGATGGAATCTTTCTTTCCTAAACCTGTTTGTGATAGTGCCCAAATTCAAAATGATGTCACTTATAAACCTGTTACCTGTTCTTCTTCTTCCTCTTTCAAGTTTCCTGGTAACACTAGAATTAAAAGATGCTTATGATCGCATCCCTGTTCATCCAGCCTTCAGACTTTTCGTAAGGTTTTGTGTGTCTGGATCACATTATCAGTTCTATGATTTACCCTTTGGACTGTCCGCTACACCAAGAGTGTTCACAAAGTGTCCAGCTCCAGTTATAGCTCTTTGCAAGCTACAGTGTATCCACATTTTTTCATACTTATATGACTTGGATGTTCTTCGTGTTTCACTGTTGCAGTCATTACATTTGGGTAATCTGCTGGCAGGTTGCCCTCAGTCAGCCTGAATTCCAAAGTCTTGGGTCCTGCATCGGTTGCTGTCTTCTCTTCCATGACATCAGGTCGTCAGGGGTATAAAATATGCAGACAACGCCATTTTCTCCAGTCTTTCTTGCCGTGCAGTGCCCGAAGCAGAAGTATTTCACAAGTGCCGGTCAGCTGACTACTGAAATATTCGAGTTTGAGTTTCAGAACCGAAGTCTTCACTAAAGTTAAGTACCCCATTGGGGAAACTTTTTTCTTGCTTTTTACCAATGCCAGAAAAAGTTAATAATTATATTACTTCTGGGAAGCAAATATCTCATAAGGATTTCCATTTATACTGTATTCCTTGCCTAGGCCCTGATCACAACGTGCCTGGCTGTCAGTTTTGTGCTAGATTTAACCAACGCACTATTAAGCGTCAGTATATTTTTGCACCAAAGTATTTTGGAAACAGATTTAACTACCCAGAAATGTCGTTGGATAGCAATTCGACTATCGGAGTACATAAAAAATGCAAAGAAAAGGACAGAGAAAGGCAGTCGAGATCCAAAACCGACGACAAAGCTTCTCCTAAGCCAGTCGCCGGTACTCAGTGAGGCGATTTCACAGCCCCTGATACCCACTACCTTCGAGTCGCAGGCCTCTACCGACACCCATGTGGAGTCCAGCATGCCACAAGATACGCAAGGTATTGGACCAATGGATGTATCTCCCTCATATGGGTCCGGAGCCGCTGAGCAGGCACCGGCTTCTGAGGGTGTATTCAGACCTCAGCATTTGTATATCAAACCGACGACAGCTGCATAACCAAAGACAAAAGCAACTTCTAAAACTAAAAAACTGACGCATGAGCCATGTGCACAGGCCTCTATGCCTAAAAAGCAGATGATCAAAATGGCTTTAGACCTTATTACCTTGATCAGGGGTACCCATCCCCCCTCCAGATAAGAGGCCTAGGCAAGACACTGATTATGAATCTTCAGATCCGGTTTCTATTTCTTCTGATTCCTCTTCTGATCAGGAATTATCTATACCTCCCTATGAGGATTCTGATGCTGAGGAGGAGATTCCATCTGCATCTCCTCCTGAGGATTATTCATTTGGAGAAACCTTGCATACTTTGAGGGAGCATTTTCACTGGGAGAGTCAGGACTTCTCAGAATCAAAAAAGAGGCTCAGGGATTTCCTTCCCTCAGCACAAGCCTTTAGCAATTCTCCCTGTTTTAGACATTGTGGATGATGTGTTTTCGGAGTCAAGCTTGACCCCTGACTCCTTACCTCCGGCTCCCAGTAAGCCTGACAGATATTACAGGGTCCCTGACTCACATACATTTTTATTTAGAAACCCTGCTGCTGATCCTGAAACTATTTCACAGGGTCCAAAGGGAGTTGAGGCCTCAACAGCAAAAAATCATACCCCCTCTGACAGAGATTCAAGGGCACTAGACAGATGGGGATAAAAGGTTTATACATCTGCAACCTTGGCCATCAGGGCCTTAAACTGTCAATTTCATATGCTTAAGTACCAACAACATGTTATGGGATTGCTGAAACAGAAAATTATGTTGATTTCAGAATGTGCAGAAAATAAAGAATTGCAGGAATTATTGCATGCATCTGAACAAGTTGGAAAGCATACTTTGCAATGTGGTTTTGATTCCTTAGAGGCCTCCTGCAGGGCCGCAGTTACTGTATCTGTGATTAGGAGGCATGCCTGGTTAAAGGAACAAAATTTGCCTGATCATGTTAAAGCTAAATTGCTAGATGCACCTTTACAGCATGATTCTCTGTTTGGTATTAAGGTAGAAGAGGTTTTAAAGAAAATGGAAGACAAAGCTAAGTCTATGCAAACTGTTAAAGACTTCTTATAAGTGTAGCCACCAAGATTCAGTAGACACTGGCCTACAAAAAAATTGGTCCTTCCCTGTGTCAGAGCTCAAAGGGGCAAATCCAGATGCCCTAAGGGTCCCAGATACCAGGCGCAAGATTCATACAGGTCAAAGCAGTGGGGCGCTTCCACCTCCACATCTGGAAGAGATAAAGTGCAACCCTACAGAAAACAATCCCAATTACTTCCCTCTGCCTACACCAAGCACTTATCTTTTGGCAGCACCTATAGAGGGAAAATTAGCACTTTTTGCTCAAAATTGGCAGTTAATAACCCAGGACAAATGGGTACTAAACATCGTATCACAGGGATACAGATTCCATTTCCATACTCTGCCAATGGCAAATGGTTGGCCAGATCTCCCAAAAAATCAATGGGCAGAGGCACAGAAACAGGTTACATCACTCATGGATATGGGGGCCATTCAGACAGTACCAGAACAGGAAAAAGGACAAGGTTTTTACTCAAGACTGTTCTTGGTACCCAGAAAGGACAAGGCCTGGCGGCCAATACTGGATTTATCGATTTTGAACACATACCTGGACATTCCAAAATTCAAAATGCTGACTTTGCAGCAGCTTCTGCCCATGCTAGGCAAGAATGCGTGGCTGGTGACTTTAGACCTAAAAGAGGCATACCTGCATGTCCCAATAAGACAGTCGTGCAGAAGATACCTCAGATTCAAGGCTGGCTTAATGCATTACCAATTCTCTGCACTGCCCTTTGGCTTATCTACTGCGCCCAGGGTCTTTACAAAGTGCCTGGCACCAGTAATTGCATTTTGCAGACAAAAAAGTATACAAATATATCCGTACTTGGTCGACTGTCTCATTCAAGCAGAGAATAAGAACACTCTTCTTCGACACCTGACGTTTGTGAAGAGGCTTCTAACATGCCTGGGGTACACAATAAACGAAAAAAAATTACAACTGGTATCCTCTCAAAAAATAACATTCCTGGGTGCAAGCTTGGAAACAACTGCCCAGATGGCTTACCTCACTCCAGACAAGCAAAGGCAGCTGACTGCTTACTTCAAACTGATGGCAACAAAAACCCAGTCTTCTGCAAGGCAAATTCTGCAGGCTCTGGGCTTCATGGCATCCTGCATCCTACTAATTCCATATGCACGACTGCATATGAGGAAACTTCAATGGTACCTAAAAAGTTTATGGAGTCAACATTCACACAGTCTGGAAACAATGATTTTTCTAGTTCCCTGCCTGCAACAGGAGTTTCTATGGTGGGCAAAGGCATGTCACCAAAACATGGGACTGCCCTTCACTCTACCCCCTGCCAGCCAAACCTTAACAACAGACGTATCAGATTATGCCTGGGGGGGCCCACATGGCAGGAAGATGCATTCAGGGCTTATGGACACCAAAACAAATGCATCTTCATATCAACCAGAAAGAGATGCTAGCTGTTCAAAATGCCCTAACAGCCCTCAAGGTCTTACTTCATCCAGGACAACTACTGATAAAGACCGACAACACCACAGTCATGTGGTATATAAACAAGCAAGGGGGCACACACTCATACCCCCTTTGCAGATTAGCCATGGCACTGTGGGACACAGCTTTGACCTACCAAATACATCTTCAAGCTCAGTTCCTGCCAGGAATACAAAACACACTGGCAGACGATTTAAGCAGAAACCTTATGGATCCTCACGAGTGGAAACTAAATCCACAAGTCTTCAGCATGATAACAGAGAAATGGGGGAGCCCAGACATAGATCTATTTGCCTCACCTGAAAAGTAGCAATTGAAAAGATTCTGCACAAGGACTTACCACAGACAAACATGGAAAGTGGATGCCCTATCCTTCAGTTGGAAAAACCTATCAGTTTATGCCTTTCCTCCTCTGCCTCTTCTACCCAAGGGTTCTCCTAAAAGTCGGACAAGAGAAGCCAAAGATGATATTAATTGCCCCGGACTGGCCCCGCCAATACTGGTACCCAATCCTAAGGAACTTGTCTCAATACCCAGCTTGGACCTTGCCTCAAAGACCACAACTACTGTCCCAGCAAAACAGTCAGATCTTGCATAATCAACTACAGACTCTGAACCTGGCAGCATGGCTAATCATGTAGTCATAGAAACAACACCTCTCAGTAAAGCTGTGATGGATGTCATTTTGGAAGCCAGGAGGCCTAGTACTAGAAAATCTTATGCTGACAAATGGAAGAGATTCTATGTTGGGAATCAAGCACAAGTTACTGATGCAGCAGAACCAAATATTCCTCAGATATTACAATACTTAACTGAGATGCTTGACTAAGGCCTATCTTTCCCATCAATCAAAATCCATGCCTCTGCCAATTCGGCTCATTACAGTAGAGAGCCACCAATCTTTTCTCATCTTTTACTAAAGCAGTATCTTAGAGGAGCCAAAAATTTAAAGCCTTCTAGAAGATCACCATTACCTGCATGGGACCTCAATTGTGTGTTGGAAAAGCTCACCCTGCCTCCATTTGAACCAGCTGCTACTGCTGATCTAAAGTTCTTATCATGGAAAACGGCTCTGCTACTAGCAATTACTTCAGCAAGAAGAGTTTCAGAGCTACAGGCCCTCATGGCTGTAGAGCATTTTATCATATTTTACCCAGACAGGGTGTCTCTGAGGATAAATCCTACTTTTATGCCTAAGGTGGTTTCCAGTGTGGCTCTTAACCAAACAATTCATCTGCCAACTTTTTATCCAAATCCACAGAACAAGGGGGAGAGAATTCTGCATTCCTTGGACGTACAAAGACAGCTAAGATTCTGCTAGAGCAGGACAAAAGCTCTAAGAAAAACTGAGCAATTACTAGTGACATATGCTGCAGGATCAGAAGGAAAGGCTATTTCAAAGCAGACAATTTTAAAGTGGATAAGCCACTGCATCCGTTTCTGCTACTTACACCATGGTAAACCTGTGCCCAAGGGCATTAGGTCTCATTCCACCAGTGCTGTAGCTACTTCAGCAGCCTTTCTCAGAAGAGTACCAACCAAAGACATTCTAGAGGCTGCTACTTGGAGTTCTGTTCACACCTTTACAAAGCATTACCATTTGCCTCTCTACTCTTAAGTTCAGGGCAGGCTTTGCCACTGCAGTGCTGCAGGCCTTTATAGCCACACCTAATGCTGTTTAGCTCCATCCTCCTAACCATAGCTTTGGGATTCCACCCAAATGTAATGACTGCAACAGTGAAACACGAAGAACATAGTACAGTTGTGTACACTTACCATAAATGTAGATGTTCGAGTGTATTCACTGTTGCAGTCCAGGTTACCCTCCCGCCATCCCCCTGTCATTCTGAAGTTTATCTTTCCTTCTCTTATCTTCTACACCCTATGTGGTGTATTTGCTTGTAGATGAAGGTAAAGTTTATATTGATGCATGTGTATATATATATATATATATATATATATATATATATATATTGATAGATAGATATATAATTTTGCTACCTTTTTGGGGGCACCTGACATTGGGGGCAAGCAAAACTAAAGAAAACGGCATCGGCTGCATGTTTTATACCCTGATGACTTGACGTCATGGAAGAGAAGACAGCAACCGACGCAGGACCCAAGACTTTGGAATTCAGGCTGACTGAGGGCAACCTGCCAGCAGATTACCCAAATGCAATGACTGCAACAGTGAATACACTCAAAGATCTACATTTATGGTAAGTGTACAGAACTGTACTTTTTCTTTGCAGAGTCTTTGTCAAAGTGCCTGGAATCTTGGTCTAGGGTGAGAGATTTCTTAAAAAAGCTGGGATTCCAAGAAAATGTTCAAAAGTCTTGACTCTACACAGGATTGTGTTCCTCGGATGACAACTAGACACCACAGTTTAAAGAACTTTTCTTCCACATGAAAAAATAGAATTATATCTAGTTCTATTTCTAAGGTTTTCCACTCAGACTTTGGTCACTGTGAGGGAATACCTTAGGATATTGGGTCGCATAGCATCTATGATTCACATGATGCCGCTGGCAAGACTCCTCATGAGAAAGTTACAATGGTGCCTGAAATCTCTCTGTTCCCAGCATCAACACACTTTATATTTTCAAACCAATCCACATCTTCCCTTCTCCCTTCCTCCTCCAAAGCAGTCACTTGAGATACTTTGGACTTTGCTTGGGGAGTAGTTTTAGGAGGATAAAAGTGCAAAGGGTGTGGGACACCAAGGACAGACACAAGCACATAAATATCAAGGAGATGCTAACCCTGATCATGCCGCTCAGCTCATTGAATCATTTTTTGTCCTTGGAGTCTCAAGTTGTTAGACATTACCACATTCATATGATACATCACCAATCAAGGAAGGGGGAACCAGTTCATACCCCCTTTGCAGATTAGCCATGTTAGCTTTGGATATAGCTTTACATCACAGTCTCACTCCACAGACATCATACATTCCGTAAGAGCAAATTTGTTTGGCAGACAAGCTGAGCAGAACCAGGACATACCAGAAGAACTGGAAACTAAACTGGGGGAGGGGTCTTCCAAGATCAGATCTATCTGTGGGGAGTTCAGGTAGTCCTTTTTGCTTCCTGTCTTAATCAAGTGGCAAGAAAAGACATGCCTTTTCTTTTCCTTGGGCAGGAATGTACCTTTATGCTTTTCCACTGTTTCCACTAATACCCAGGGTACTTCTGAAATTCAGAAGGAAATCCCTCAAGATCATTGTGGTGACCCCTTCCAGGAGAGGCAACCATGGTTCTCCCTTCATTTAGGAATGGTCAGAGCAATTACCACAAGGTTCCTCATAGACTGGATCTACTCACTCAAGAACAGGGGTGTTTGATGCACCCCAACATCAGTCAGTTTCAGTTGACTGTCTGGATAATGGGGTGTTAATGCTCTTTAGACACGTGTTTAATGAATTCACACATCAGGTACTAATGGAAGAAAGAAAATCTGCTACTAGAAAATCATATATTTGCAAATGGAAAAAGATTTTCTAGTTGGTGCCAACAACATAACTAGCACTCATCTAGGGCTAGGTATTCTCTGGTTCTACAATATTTGTGCGAGTTGCTTTCCTCTTGCCTTTGTTATTCCTCTACCAAGGTTCATTTATCAGCCATTTCAGCATGTCTGCCCATGGATCCTCCACTTTCAGTGCAAGTCTTATGTCAAAATGTTATTGAAAGGTTTTGCATAAGAGGCCTCCAGGAAAATTGGTGACCTCTCCTTGTGTTTTATGTTAGAGAAGCTAACACTTGCTGTATTTGAACCAAATAATTTGGCTGACTTTAGGTTTTTAACATGGAAAACAATATTACTGATTGCGCTGCCCTCTACAAGAAAGGTATCAGAGTTGCAAGCTCTTATAGTGAGTCAACCCTATCTCATTTTCCATAGGGACAGGGTTTCTTTTTGAATTAGTCCTTTTACACCTAAATTGGTGTCTTAGTACATCTCCGTTTTCTTTTCTGAAGTTAAAAATAAGGGAGAAAGGATAATCCATACCTTGGATCCATCTATACACAGCCCCTTTTTTCTGGTTTTTGCACATGGAGTCAGGGTGTCACTTCATCAGTGACAATAGTCTGTTGCCAGGGTTCACACCACTGAGTGGCTAGCCGTGCCCAGAATCTCCTTACCTTGGATGTCCAAGACAACTTGGGTAATATCTTGACAAAGCTAACTCTTTCAGATCTTTGGATCATTTATTCATTTCTTGTGAAGGTAAGAAGGGACATCCTGTGTTAAAACAGATTATTTCCAAATAGCTGTCTAAAGCTATTACCTTGTGTTACTCTGCCAGGGCCTTGGCTTCATATCTGGTGTTTTGGAAAGGGTTAGATTCTAGAAGTATTCTAGAAGCTGCTACTCTGTCTTCTGTATATACTTATACAAAGCACAATACGATTGATTCCTTTTTCCAAGCATTCCTGGACTCCTTCTCTTCCTTCTTCCAAATGTAATTAGCTAAGGTAATGTATCCATGTAGCTAAGGCTACTGCAGCGGCTCATCCACCCTTTCTCTGCTAGCAGGAAAGCTCTGAGGAGCTTCATGCCCAAACTTGACTTTGTCATCTCAGCTTGAGCTGCTTGACAGATTGGGAGCATGGAAGGTGCCCTGAAACTTTGGAAAGCTGCCTGGCTATTATATCCTTGGCAGGATGTAACCCATATAGCTAGGGCATTCGAGCATCTACTGTTATGTTAAGTTTTACATACAGAACTTTACTTTCCTCAAACATTTCTGTTCAGGTATTTTGTAGGGATTTTTTTATAAATTTGATAAGTTATGTTCCGAATTGCCTCTCCATTCCCTGTCAATACCTCTTGCATTTGTTATATGTCTGAGGAAAAATCCTCCAAAGTCTTCATGGGGCATATAAATAGCAGTGCAGACACATCCATGCAAAACTCCCAAACCTTCTGGACTTCATTACATACTTGTGAACCTTGCAGATTACTTCCCATTGTTCCTGAGTAATCTAAACTGCCTTTCCATTCTCTTTTTCCCAATCTCTTGTAATTTCTTCTGATTAATAGTTATTGGGCAATATTTTAAATGCTGTATTGGTCATCCGTTTTAAAAAGCAGCTCCTGTTCGACACTCCATTAAAAATTCTTCCAAAGCTTGTTTTTCACTTACCACTCCATGCATTCTTTTTTATGTGCCTTTACTGTGCTATTAGTTCTTGATAACAAAAGCAGCAAGTTGCAGTCGAGTTCTGCTTACCCTCATCCCACTCTATTCCCATTACTTTCTGAGTTATTCACTCTAGTACATTGGTTCCTTTGCAAATTTCTTACTGTAAATGTCATCCCCTTTCTTGATGACTTCCCAATTGGTATTTTCCCTTCTCCATTTCTGCACTGGCTTAGTTCTTAGAACATTTCCTACTACTTTCTGAATGTAATATCCTGTATGATTATTGCTGTTTTTCTTAACTGTCATCACCAAAACTTGCTTCAATATGGCTGCCAAACTCCACCGTCATTTCTTCATCATCCTTGGCTATGCTGAATTTATAGCCTTCAACCTGAGTTATGTAAACAAGTCTTGACAAGGTTGCTTTTAAGTACCCTGCCAAATCGGGTAAGCCTATATCACATTGCTCAATGAAGAGAATATGCTTTTACCTCTGTCTTCCCATCTTCTCCCAAATAAATTTCCTCAACTTTATATTCATTGTCAACTACAACTTCTCCTCTAGTTTATAAAAATATGTCTGACACGTATACAAGACTAAGGGGACTAAGAACATTCTCACTGTATCTATGGGTGTAATCAAGAGCTTTCAGTTTCTTGGTTTTTGTATTCTACTTTTAGTTAATTCCCAAAAATTCCTAGCTGACATAATAGAATGCTTTGTATTCCATACACTTAGAAGCTTCAGCTTGTACTCCCATAAATATGGGTATTGCTGAACCAGTTCATACATAGATAAGTTAGTTTACCACTACCACCCTTGTTTTATCTTAATTTTGTATCCTGAAAATACTTGAAACTGTCTACAAATGTTCCACAACCCCAAAATATCTTTTTCGAGATTTATCAAGAACAAAATAATATGTGCAAATAAAGATAAATTTTCTTGAGTACCACATCAGTCTCTTTGCTTGCAGGTCTAAATGTAAAGCAGGTAACAGTGGGGAAAGAAGACAACCCTCACTAATTCCTTTGTTCTAACACATTTTGTTAGAGAGGAACCTTCTAACCTTAATTCTTCCTTCTGACCATTCATATATCCTTCTTGTTAACCTATATTGTTTGTCTGGGAACACTAATGCTTCTATTGCCCTACTGTTAAAATCCTAGCTGACTATTGAATTATTTTTCTTTATCAAGACCCACTAAGAATAGTGGCATTTTCTTGCACTCTGCTTCCCTCAGGATCATTGTTAATCTGGTAATGTGAACTATTTACCTCCCCTCCACAAAATTACATGGTTCCATATCTGTCAACTTTGATAACACCTTTACTTTACTTTTAGCTACTATAGACATAAACACAATTTAAACCATAGTCTTGGTTTAAAATTGAAACGTGTTTCAACGGAATGAGAGATGATGTGCCTTTACCCTCTCTACCCAGCTTTCTTCCAAGATACTGGCATTCTGCTGCTGCTGTGTCTTTCAGCTTATCCCGGTCAGGGGTCGCCACAGCGGAACTCCGGTCCGCTAATGTTTGGTAGTGGATTTTTACGTGCCGAGTTACCAGCCCTGACGCACAACCTTCAACGAAGGCACGCCCATTCACGCATGCCTCCACACAGAAGACGCTCTAGCTGAGAATCGAATGGGACAACGTCTTGCTGTGAGGCGACAACGCTACCGCAGCACCACTACTGCAGATAAGATACTGGCATTCTATTCCTCTTAAATATTGTTAAACAAAACCTTTCAGATCTTTATCACGTTCTTCTTTCCTAACTTCCAGATTTTTACAGGAATACCATCTGTTCTTTGTGATTTTGCAGTTGCTTGGTTATACATCACATTTTTATCTCCTCTCTTGGCAATTAAATATTCCCCTCTTCTTCCTTTAACCTTGGCATAATTCTTTCATAAGTACTTAAGTTCATACATTTTCTTGGTTTCCTCATTCCCCTACAAACATTTCAGAAGTATCTTTAAGATATTTATAGGAGTTGTGGTTATTTTTCTTGTCATAGACTCTGGCTGTAACACTTTGTACTTTTTGTTGTTCAGATCATTGTGGTAATTCTTTTGTGCTGTAGAGTTGTTGTATCAAACAATGGATGTTTAACAGGAACCTTTTAAAATGTCTGCATATTATCCAAGTAATCCACCATTTTCTCTTTAGCACCGTGTAGTTGCTCCTTTTCTTGTTCTATGAGATTTCCCATCCTGTAATACTTTAACTTTTGTCAACACCTCTGAAAAAAAATCTTATTAGTTCTTTCCCATATATGTTTCTCTCATTTCTGCCATGCTTTTATTTTTATTTATTTATTTATTTTACATTTGTTAACCGGGCTAGTCCAACTGGATACATGTCCATTTTCAGTGGAGGCCCGGGGAGAAAATCTCCAAGTTCAAAGACATTCTATATTGCATATTAAAGTATACAGAACAAAAACATTTAAAACAAAAAAAAATTATACATGACATTAAAAAGAGTTAATTTTCATTTTCATTTTCATTTTAACCCACTCACTAACTATTCTGAAGTAATTCTCTTTTCCCCAGTAAGTTTTGAATTATAACCACTGCCAATTTCTTTCACTCCTTCTTTTTAGCAGATAAGTAGTAAAGTACCGTTGTATCATTATTGCATCATTACTTTGTACCTTCAGCTTAGTTTTTATTGGTGCATGATATAATACAGCTATTGGATGTGTGTATAACTTTAAATTAAAAACACATGCTCTTGTACAGTATACTTTTTGTCCAGTGTAGCCCTGTCATTGTATCTTGGGAAATAACATGTATATTCTGTCTGAAGTTGTAATAGTTTATTCACATCTCCCATGCCATATATTCTCTTACTTAAGAAATCTATCCTTTTTTATTGCATTTTCTTGTCTATATTCTTGTGATACAATTCCACTATTCTGAATCAGGTTCCAGTCCCCACCTACAAATAACATTCCTTGCTGAGAGCTTATTTTTCTCCCAAAAGTCTCCTAAGCCCCAGAAAAGTAGTTTTAAGTGGGATGTAAATGCATGCCAGCGTAATCTTTCTCACCTGCCAATATCCCCTTACTCCCACAAATCTACCATTGCGTTCTCTCCCCCTTCTGTAACTGTTGGAGCCTATCTCATACTCAGTAGTATTACTCTTTTTCTTTGCCCCAGATAGTCTGCTGAATGGTCATCCTGAAAACCTTTCTTTGTCAAATTCACATGCTCATTTCTATTCATGTGGACGGTGCGGTGGTGCAGCAGTTAGCATTGTCACCTCACAGCAAGAATTTCTCTGGTCCGATTTTTGGCTGGGGTGTCTTCTGTGCGGAGTCTGCATGCCCTTTCTGCGTTTGCATGGCTTTCCTCCAGGTGCTCCTGTTTCCTCCCACATTCCAAAGATGTGTTTCTTCCCAGTCCTCCACTGAAAATGGGCTCTGTCCCATTCTGACTTTCCCAGTAAACAAATGTTAAATAAGTAAAATATTCAGATTTATCTCCTTTTTCATTGTTATTTGTACCCTACACTTCTTAATTTACGTTCTATGTTAATATTGTCATAACAGCCATTCTGAGACCACATATATATATATATATATATATATATATATATATATATATATATATATATATATACTGAAATCTTGCATTACTCACATTTCTGAAACCGGCAGAAGCGCGAAATTCAAAATACCGAACATAGCCGGCTTTAGGCACCAGCGAACCCTGCGGTTGCTGGGGGCCCCCTGTTCCTGGGGGGCCCCCAACCACAGAAAGTTCTTGATATTTTATAACATATCTGCCAAACCAATAAAGGGTAGTACAGCAGTTCTGTATACTTAAAAAACCAAGAGAGTATAAACTCTTATTTGTATCTCCTTTACAATTCAAAGATTTCACTGGTTATAGTAACAGTGTTTTATTAGGTAACAGCCTTCACAATTTCATTAAATATTTTACCAGTGACATAGTGCCCCCGGCTTAGTTAAACCCTGCTGGTGGACCTTCTCTCTACTAAAACTAACAACATACCTAACGTACCTGCAATACCAATGGCTGCAGAGAGGGGCCCGGTAATCATCCTTGACTGTGTGGGGCCCCACAAAAGCTTCTGGTTGTGGAAAAATGAGGAGAAAAAATGTATTAATTTCCTGGTTATGCACTTTAACCTGAGCAGGGCTTTGCTATGACCCTGTTAGGATAAAACTGATAATGAACATGAACAAGGTAAGCACCAGAGAGATCAGCAGCCCAGAGTGACTGATGTCTGTGCAAACCTTGAATTTTAAGAAGAGCTGATGCTTCCAGTCTCTAGCAATAATTTTCTTTTTTTCAGGGTTTTTGTAAATACTGGCAAAACACCAGATACTATAACTATCAGCTTCTTTGCTGAAGATTTTAGTGCAGTGTGAGGAACACATTTTAAATATTATTCTAATTCACTTAAAATTTCATAGAATAACACCTTTTGCATTAACATGCATTTTTGGACAATAAAAAGTATAAAATGCTGATTTATGGATTTATTGACCGTCTGTAATCCTGAGTGATTTACCAGCAAATTAATTTTTTTTGAAAGAGCAAGATTATAAGCAAAATCAGGGAAGGTCTGTGAAATCAGGGACAGTAACAGCTATCCATTATTCCTCAGTGAGGTAAACAAAAAGTGACTTATCCCTGCTGCTGTTTGACGACTTCTAAACAGCAGTCTCTGATCTGGTGTGGCAGTACCAGGTAACACCAGGTAAACAAAAAGTGACTTATCCCTGCTGCTGTTTGGCGACTTCTAAACAGCAGTCTCTGATCTGGTGTGGCAGTACCAGTGTTGAGCAATGTATTGCTATTTGCAGAAATAAGTACAGAACTAGTATTGCTATGGCTAATGCATGTGTGCGTGTGATCACCGATTTTTATCTGTGCACACACCCAGTAATGCCAGGAACCATACATTATTCTTCTAGGTATCGGTAAAAAATGCAGTTAACAAGTAATTGTATTTCAAAAGTTAGGCATAAAATAAATCACAGAACATTCAGACGCTTAGGTCTTTATAAGTCTGGTGGCCCTCACTCCACAGACTATGTAAATGGATACAGGGGTATCCCTTAATTATCATTGACTGTGTGGGGGCCCCACAAAAGCTGTTGCTGGTTGGGGAAAAATGAGGAATAACAAAAATATATTAATTTTCTGATTACACTCTCTAACCTCAACAGGATTGTGATATGACCCTGTTAGGATAACGTTGATAATTGGCTCTGCTCTGCTCTCAACCACCCCATTCTAAAACCTGCCCGGCTTAGATGTGTGTGCACAGAAAGCTGCTGTAGGTTATGGGGGTGGGTGGGAATTGTGTGGTTATTAATTTCACTTTTATCACAGTCATACCTTAGAGGTATGCACAGGAGTTCATTTATAGTTTGTGTTTGGGCTGAGGACAGTGTAGTCAGTGTTTCATTTACTTTTCTCAGAGACCTTAGAGACGTACATACATGGTTATTATAGCTTGTGTAGTAGCAGCATACTGTCTAGGAGCAACAAATTAGAATACATTGCTGAAATCATTAGTTTTCTTTTCACTTTCCTCACAGTCACACATCAGGCACATATACAGTTGGCTGCCTTTGGGGGTTAAGGCTGAGAAGGCATGTGATGTGTATGTATGACAACAGTCACTTCAAATGCATGACTGTGGCAGTTTTAATCTCTGCTTTCATCCCAGTCTAACACCAGAAGGATGTATAGACAGTGACTGTCTTTTTTTTTCTTGGGAGGGGGAGGGGTAGAGAAGCAGGTAGTATTCCCAGATTAAGACCTGTGTATCCTCACAACAGTGGCTTGTTAGTTTATTGTGAGCTACTATTTTGTCAGCTTTGAACATTAAGCCTTGGGCACAACTGATTTTGTTTCTTTCAAAGAAGACATAATTGGTAATTCTTTCAGACTCATGATTTTTGTTTAGGCCACCATTGGATTAAAACGTTGGGGGAAAATCCTCTAAAATGTACCCCAGAGCATCTATAACCCTATGGCTTCTTAGGCCCTGGCTTATTTCAGTTGTTTCCTAAATGGTTATTGCTGTCTTGCTCAGGAAGGGTATGTTGAAAGGATAGAAGAAAAACTAAAGCTGAACAACAACATAGAATTTATTTCCTTAATTATAATTTCTTTTCAAGACATCATTGGATGAAAAGGCTGTGTTAAAAGAAAAACAAACTTTTAAATGCACTTCAGAATACATAGAAAGTTGAGGCTTCTTGAAAAAGCTGAAGAGTAAGGCAAAATGTGAGGAAAGGAAGAAAAAAAAGTAATGTGTATGGAATGGGGGAGCCCAAGATAGGGAGAAGGACTGGATTGTGTGAGTGTATGTGTGTATTTTGTGGGGGGCTGAAACAGTTGGCCTAGAGCACTATTTCAGCTAAGTCCAGACCTATATGTAGAGTTGTTGCAATGTATCATTGTTGTAGCTAAATGCTAGTAACTGTAAATGTCCCTCTATGATGGCAATGGGCCAACATAGTGTGGTACATAGGCCTGTTATAATGTAAGATCATTGTAGCTAC
The DNA here is from genome assembly GCF_019279795.1 of Protopterus annectens. NCBI lineage: Eukaryota > Metazoa > Chordata > Ceratodontiformes > Protopteridae > Protopterus > Protopterus annectens. The sequence goes on along the minus strand of NC_056735.1, from coordinate 2,043,195 downwards.
AGGTCAGTCTTTGCGTACTATTCCTAAATGTGTGCAGCATGAACTAAAAGATTGCTTAGGAGTGGTAGCAGTGACAGAGTGATACTTAGACTAAAAGTGCCTAGGAGGGCCCCCAACTTGACATTTGTTGGGGGCCTCTAAAATGCTAACACCGGCCCTGATACCAAAGCACAGATATTTTTAATTTCTGCTCCCGGTGGTGCGGTATTTGGATGTTTGGGTTTAATTTTGATAAGTTTGTTGGTTAGGGGATTAGTGTGTGTAAGTGTGTGTTCTGACTGTTGTGTGTGTGTTTGAGGGGACTGTAAGATGTGTGTGTGTATGAGTTTCGTTTGTGTTTCTATTTGTGCAATCTCAGAGTTGGAATATATAAGTAGGGGGGTGTGGGGGGCACAGCCCTCATATGGGGGGGGTGAAGGGGGGCTTGGCCCCCCTACTTACATGTAGTTTAGATGCATTTGTTTGTGGGGGGGGGGTTGTGTATGTTTGTGTGTACTGCATGTGTAGCGTAGGTGCGAGATTTTGAATTTTGCGGTTGTGTGTTTTCGAATTTGTGAGATGTTCTTCGTCTTCCCTTGCTGCAGTCCTGACAATTGGGTATAGTCCGCGTCCCAGTCGGCCCGAATACCAGAGAGAAAGCTGATCGCCGGTCATGGCGCTTTAGACTGACGCCAGTACGCCAGGGTACTAATGCGCATGACCGACGTCATTTCCTCAGTCTTTTTTGCCGCATGGTCCGATGCAGAAGCAATTTTGCGAGTGCAGGTTGGCGTTCTGAGATTTTCCAAACCGGAGTTTCAGACCGAATACAGAGTTGGCTAAGTAATTCTGCTAGAACATTTTGGTTTTTCTTGCCTCAGTATTTAACCGATGTCAGAAAAGTGAATAACTGTATTTCTTGTGGGAAGCAGATACCGCATAGGGATTATCATACATTGTGTATACCTTGTTTAGGGCCTGAGCACGACGTTGTTGGTTGCCGCTCTTGTGCTATATTTAACAAGCGCACTATTAAGAGGAGGCTTGATTGTGCTAGGTTAGTGTTTGGAAAGCGTTGCAATTATACTATGGCGTCGGATGCTCCGACGCCTGCTTCATCTAAGAAGCGCAAGGACAAAACAGTGAAGTCTAGGGTGAGGAACCGCAGTCCCGGACGCCGGTCCTTCAGAAGGCTCAGGGAGCCAGAGGTTTTGCCAGGAGTCTCTATGGAGTCTCAGGCAGATACTTTACTGTTACAGGATGTGCCCTCTCAGGAGGTAGGCCAAGCTGAGGGGGCTTCTCAGGTAACTGTTCTTCCCTCTCTTCCCAAGGTAGTTAGGGCCTCTCCTTCTGTTGCCAAAGCTTCTTTTAGAGGAAGGCCAAGTTCAGCTTCTGTAGGGGCTTCTCCTAGCATTTCGGCTCTGTGCCTAAGAAACATATGCTTAAAATGGCAGAAGATTTGATTACTCTGATTAGAGGTTCTATGCCCCACCTGATAAGAGGCCTAGGGTGGAACAGGAGTTTGATAGTTTTGAACAGTGTTCACAGGCTTCAGAGTCTTCTGTGGAAGACTTGCAAGAGTTTCCTACTTATTCTGATTCTGATGTGGATGATTCCACTCCTTCAGCTTCTCCTCCTGAGGATTTTTCATTTTCAGAGACTCTTCACTCCATGAGGGAGCACTTTAAATGGGAAGGCCAAGATTACTCTGACTCCAGTAAAAGGCTTAGGGAATTCTTGTTTTTGCCCCAGCATAGGCCCTTAGCTATTCCTCCTGTGTTGAATGTGGTGGAGGATGTTTTTGCAGAGGCTTCTCTGAACCCTGATTCCTTGCCTCCTGCTCCTGTTAAGCCTGATAGGTATTTTAGGGTGCCCGAAGCTCATAAGTATTTGTTTAAGAGTCCCAGGGCGGACCCAGAAACTGTTTCTCAGGGGCCTAAAGGTGTTAAAGCTTCTGTGGTTAAAAATCCTGTACCCTCTGATAAAGAGGCAAGGGCTTTGGATAGGTGGGGTAAGAAAGTATATACTTCTTCCACTCTTGCCATGAGGGCGTTGAATTGTCAATTTCATATGCTGAAATATCAGAATTATCTCCTTTCACAATTGAAATCTAAGGTGGATGCTTTGGCGGAAGGTATTGAGTGTAAAGAATTGCTGGATTTGGTTCATGTGTCTGAACAAGTGGGTAAGCATTCTTTGCAGTGTGGTTTTGATGCTGTTCAGGCCTCCTCGAGGGTGGCTGCTACTAGTTCTGTTCTTCGCAGACATGCATGGTTGAAGGATCAGAATTTAGCTGAGCATGTTAAGACCAGGATTTTGGATGCTCCTTTACAGTCTGATGTGTTGTTTGGACCGCCTGTGGAAGCAGTTTTAAAGAAAATGGAGGACAAAGCTAAGTCTATGCAGACTGTTAAAGATTTTTTGCAGGTGCAGCCTCTGAAGTTTAGTAGAAATTGGCCTGCTAAGGGGTGGACATATCCTGCTTATGGTTCCCAGTCTAGGAGTAGGTCTAGACGTGGTAGGGGCAGGGCTCAAGGTTCGTTTAGGCCTAGATCAGACAGTTCACCTGCTCAGACTTCTGGTGAGGGCAGGGGTCAGTCCTTTCGTAAGCAGAACCAATGACCTGCCTTTTCAGCTGCCAGTGGACTCTCGCCTGGCAGCTCCTTTGGGAGGAAGATTGTCTCTTTTCAAAGAAAATTGGGATTTAATCACTCAAGACAGATGGGTGCTGGATATCATTCATCACGGGTACAGATTTTATTTCCACACAATGCCCCCTTTCAAAGGCATGCCAGATGTTCCTCCTCCACAAAGAAAAGAGGCTCACAAGCAAGTTTCTCAGTTACTCCAGATAGGGGCTATTCAGCCAGTCCCTGTGTCAGAAAGGGGCTTCGATTTTATTCTCGCCTGTTCCTAGTACCAAAGAAGGGGAACACGTGGAGACCAATTTTGATTTATCTATCCTCAACACTTATCTGGACATTCCCAAGTTCAAGATGTTGACGCTACAGCAACTGTTACCTCTGCTGGGCAAGGATCACTGGATGGTAACTTTGGATCTCAAGGAAGCTTACCTTCATGTGCCCATAAGGCTAAGTTGCAGAAAGTATTTGCGGTTTCGAACTGGAGATTTTCATTATCAGTTCTCTGCATTGCCCTTTGGCTTATCTACTGCCCAGAGTATTCACAAAGGTTCTGGCTCGTGATAGCTTACTTCAGGCTTCAAGGCATTCAAATTTATCCTTACTTGGACGACTGCCTGATTCTGGCTCAAGAAAAGGAACACCTTCTACAGCATCTGGAATATGTCATAGCAGTGCTAAGATGCCTAGGGTATTCTGTGAACGAAATAAAGTCCAGTCTAGTACCCTCTCAAGACATGTGCTTTCTGGGTGTGAGACTGAATACAGCAGCCCAGATGGCCTTTTAACCCCGGACAAACAAAAGAGTCTGTCACTTTACTTCCATCAACTATCTCATCAGTCCGTGCTGACTGCAAGGACAGTCCTTCAAGCATTAGGGTTCATGGCATCTTGTATTCTGGTGCTTCCCAATGCCAAACTGCATATGAGGAAGCTGCAATGGTATCTCAAAATGTATGGACACAGCACTGCCAAGATTTGGACACTGTCATTCAAATAATACCTTGCCTTCAAAAGGAATTCTTGTGGTGGGCTCAGGAATGTCACCTAAACAAGGGACTCTCTGTGACCCGCCAGAGGCGAGTCAGATTTTAACGACAGATGCCTCGGATACTGCTTGGGAGCTCATCTAAATGGAAAGTGGATACAAGACAAGTGGCCTGCCAGACTACAGCATCTACATATCAACATGAAGGAGATGTTGGCAGTCCAGTGTGCATTGATGGCGCTCGAGGAGTTACTTCTTCCAGGGCAGGTGTTGATTCTGACAGACAACACAACTGCCATGTGGTACATCAACAAGCAAGGGGAACACATTCTTATCCTCTATGCAGGCAAGCAATGATTTTATGGGAGACTGCTAAGCCTGCAACTGACTCTTCAGGCAAGGTTTCTGCCAGGAGCACAGAACTCCTTAGCAGATGTATTAAGCAGACAAATCATGGATCCCCACGAGTGGAAACTGGATCTTCATGTATTTCAGACATTGACAGTGTCATGGGGAACTCCAGACATAGATCTGTTCGCTTCTCCACTAAACCACCAGCTGCCAAAGTATTGCACAAAGGGGTTTCATCACACAGCTTGGAAAGTGGATGTTCTGTCTTTCAGTTGGAAAACCTTCATGTCTATGCCTTTCCACCTCTGCCTCTTCTTCCAAAGGTATTACTAAAGGTCAGACAGGACAGGCCAAGGATGATTTTGATAGCTCCAGATTGGCCTCGGCAACACTGGTACCCACTTCTAAGGAGTCTTGTAAAGAAGCCTCCATGGCCTTTACCTCTGATTCCTCATCTGTTATCTCAGAAGGACGGTCATCTGCTCAATGTCAAGCTTCAATCTCTTCATCTCACGGCTTGGCATATTCTGTGTTGAAGCATGGTAGGTCTCAGCTTCCTCAACAAGTTTTAAATGTGATTATGGAAGCTAGAAGGCCTAGTACTAGGAGAGTGTACGAGAAAAATGGAAGAGATTTTTATTTTGGAGTACAGCAAAGAATTTGGAGATTTCAGAGCCTAATTTGAGTGTGGCTCTTCAATATCTTACTGAATTACTGGACAAAGGTTTGTCTTTCTCTTCCATAAAGATTCATGCTGCAGCAATTTCAGCTCACTATGATTGTGACCCACCTTTGTTTTCGCATCCTTTGTTCAAGCAGTTTCTTAGAGGGGCAAAGAATATAAGACCCCAATGAGAGCTCCTACTCCTGCTTGGGATCTCAATTTTGTGTTGGAAAACTTACTCTACAACCTTTTGAGCCTGCAGCTACTGCTGAATTGAAATATTTGTCATGGAAGACTGCTTTTCTGTTGGCTATTACTTCTGCAAGAAGGGTGTCTGAGTTGCAGGCCCTTATGGCAGTAGAGCCCTTCTTGATTTTCCATAAGGACAGGGTATCATTACGCACTAATCCTTCCTTTATGCCTAAGGTGGTTTCTAGTGTGGCTTTAAACCAAACTATTCATTTGCCTACTTTTTGCAGATCCTCAAAATAAAGGGGAGAAGATTTTACACACTTTAGATGTACACAGGCAATTGCTACTATTTGAGCAGGACTAAAGATTTTAGGCAGTCTCAGCAGTTACTTGTTTCTTTTGTTTTAAGTTCACAGGGCAAGCCTGTGTCAAAACAAACTATTTCTAGGTGGATTGGCTTTTGCATTGCATTTTGTTATTCCCATCATGGCAAAGAGGTTCCAGCTGGGATTAGGCCTCATTCCACTAGGGCTACTGCCACTTCAACAGCATTTCTAAGGGGTGGCAACTAAGGATATTCTGGAGGCAGCTACTTGGAGTTCAGTGCATACTTTCTCTAGGCATTATCACCTGCCTATATACTCTAAGACTAGAGCTGGTTTTGCCACAGCTGTTTTACAAGGCATGTTGTCAGCTCCTGCTACTTTATAATTTGCCAGCCTCCCTTACCTCTGCTTTGGGATTCTACCCAATTGTCAGGACTGCAGCAAGGGAAGACGAAGAACATAGTACAGTTTTGTACCTACCATAAATGTAGATGTTCGAGGATTCCCTTGCTGCAGTCCAATTTACCTCCCTCCTTCCCCTCTGTGTTTCAAGGTGGTTGTGTAGGTGAGTTTACATGCTTATATTTTTGTATATATTACTGTATATATTGTACATGTTTTTGGTGCAGGTTGTTTTGGGACTTGTCTTTTGGGTCTTCTGACATCTGGGGCAAGAAAAGACTGAGGAAATGACGCCGGTCATGCGCATTAGTACCCTGACGACTGACGCCAGTCTAAGGCCATGACCGACGCCAGCCTTATACTCTGGTATTCGGGCCGACTGGGACGCGGACTATACCCAATTGTCAGGACTGCAGCAAGGGAATCCTCTAACATCTACATTTATGGTAGGTACAAAACTGTACTTTCTGGTTGGGTTTTTGGCTTTGTGGTTTCGAAATACTGAAATTCGAGATTTCAGTATTTCGAAATTGCAAAGTGGACCCACACACACACACACACACACACACACACACACATATATATATATATATATATATATATATATATATATATATATATATAGATATAGATGTATATATGTATATTTATTTATTTTATTTTACTTTTGTTGACCGATAGTCCGACTGGATACATGTCCATTTTCAGCGGAGGCCCGGGGAGAAAAGCTCCAAGATAATAATACACATTGAACATTTAGTAAATGCTGGTTTCAAGTAGATTACTGTAATAAGCAATACCAGCATTTAGCACATACAGTACTTATTATAAAACACTTTACAAAACATAACATTGTTTTCGAAGTTAAACATACATAACATTACATTCAGGTTTAAGCCACACTGAGCAGCAGTTATATAATTGACCCTTCCTGAAATGGAGTGGCAGAAAAAAGTTAGTAGTAGTTGAAGGTAAGGCACCTCGCTGGAGGTCTTCATCCCACCCCCACCTGAAATAAAAAAGACCACAGTAAAGAACTTCTCAAAAGCCGACTTCACACTTCTAAAGACTAGTGTGGTCTCCTTTAAGGCCCCTGAGCCGGCGGAAAACAGTACTCAAGCCGCTGAATCACTTACAAATGCCTTCTACCAGCACCTGCAGGACTGCATGGATAAGGCAATCCCAAGCAAAACAAAGACTCTTTGTACCAAAGGCAAGCGTCCAGTCTGGTGGACCCCAGCCATAAATAAACTCTACAACAAAAGGAGGAAGCTACTACAAGATAGAGCAAAATCCTTAAAAGGTAAGACACCCTTGATAACTATAAGTAAAAACTAAGAGCTCTCATAAAATCATCCAAAGCAAATTTCGAGAGAAAAATAGCTAAAGACTCAAAAGACAATCATAAGGCCTTCTTTAGCTATGTTAGAAACCTAGGAGGAAACTCCCAGATATGCTCAGAACTAGTTCAAAATGATGTGAAGATTACTGATCCTACAGACATTGCCAACATACTGGCTGACAGGTTCAGTGCAAACTTCTCCCTCCCCAAAAGGAGAGATATCTATACCAAACGATTTCAGCCCCCAAACATCTCCAGCCCAAGTGAGAACTGCTCTCTCCAAAGCAAAAACACAGCATCCATGGGACCTGATGGTGTCCCCGGCTGTGTGCTCCACGAACTCAATGAGGAATTAAACCCACAGCTAGGACAGCTGTTTAATCAAAGTCTTACCTCTGGATACGCACTCCAGGAGTGGTGCACTGCAACTGTGGTCCCACTTCACAAAGGCGGTGCCTCCACCGACCCTGGAAATTACCGCCCATTAGCTTGACAAGCCTTATCTGCAAAGCCATGGAGAGGATCATAATGGACCTCATAAATAAAGACATAGGGAATTTGCAGACTTTGGATCCAACCCAGTTTGGCTTTGTCAAAGGCAGATCATGCCTTTTAAACTTGGTTGACTTTTTCAAAACAGTCACCAAAGCCATTGATGAGGGAAAGGCAGTCCATACAGCCTACCTCGATCTGGCTAAGGCCTTCGATACAATACCCCACTGGTATCATTGAAAACTCATCAGCTTAAATGTTAACCCATACATCACAAGATGGGTTGCAAACTGGCTGAGTGACAGAACCCACAGGGTCAGAGTTGCTGGCGCCATGTCAGACTCAAAGCCTGTCACAAGTGGTGTCCCACAGGGCTCAGTCCTGGGCCCACTCTTGTTTGGCATCTACTTTTCAAGTAAAAGCAAACACAGGAGGGTTATGATGACAAAGTTTGCAGATGACTGCAAACTGGCCATAGTAGAAAACACATCTGACACAGATATCCTTCAGAAGGGTCTCACAGAAACGGATAACTGGTGCCAGAGCCACGCCTAAAGTTAAATGCCAAAAATGCATAGTCATACCCTTCGGGAAAACAAGGTTACCCCTAGCTACCAAATAGGTGGCAATCCACTGAGCACAGAAGAAGTTATCAGGGACCTGGGGACCCAGGTTGATAGTAGTCTGTCATTCGACACCCATGTAGCTAAAGTAGTTAGGAAGACCTTCTACATTGCCCACCTTATCATGAAGGGATTCTCATCTAGATCAAGGGAGGTCATAGTCTCCCTTTACTCATCACTCATCAGACCAATGATTGAGTACAATGCCCCATTCGAATGTATCTGACCCGACACTTGCAGCAGCTGGAGAGGCCACAAAAGTTCCTCACCAAAAGGATAAAGGGTCTCAAAATATGTCCTATGCTGCCCGACTGAAAGAACTCCAGCTCTATTCAGTCGCCATCTTGCTCAGAGGTGACCTTTGCCTAACATACAAGGCCATGTCAAACCCAGATTTGATGAATATGCTTCACCTCAAAAATCTAGATCCATCAGAGCCACAAGGGCGGAGACTTAAACCTCGACACGGCTATTAATAGGACGTGCTGGAGGGATAGATTCATCACCCAAAGACTCCTATGCTGTGGAACAAAATCCCGTACATGTGAGGCAGAGCACTCGCTGGCCTTGTTCAAGAGAAATCTTGACCAATGGATGGGAGATCGCAGATATACCCCAGGGATTACCTCAGTGTCACTGCTCGACAGAGGCACAGCAAAATAATGGGTATAGTTCCCCATACTAAAGGGGTGGCGAAGCCACAAAACGATGGGCTAGGCTTGTAAATGCCCTTGGGCAGATAGCCTAGTATGAACCTATGAACCTATGAATCCACTAAGCACAGAAGAGGTTATCAGGGACCCAGGTTGACAGTGGCCTTTCTTTTGACAGTCACGCTGTTAAAGTGGTTAGAAAGACCTTCTACATTGCCCACCTGATCATGAAGGGATTCACATCCAGATCTAGTGAGGTCATTGTTCCCCTGTACTCTTCACTTATCAGACCAATGATCGAGTACAATGCCCCATTCGGGATGTATCTCACCCGACATCTGCAGCAATTGGAGAGACCCCAAAAGTTCCTCACCAAAAGGATAAAGGGACTCCAAAATCTGTCATATGCTGCCAGATTGAAGAAACTCCAGCTCTATTCAGTTGCATACCGCCTGCTCAGAGGTGACATGTGCCTGACATACAAGGCCATGTCCAACGGACATGCTCCACCTCAAAAATCCAAATCCACCAAAACCACTAGAGCAAGCGACTTAAACCTTAGCACGGATATAAATAGGACGTGCTGGAGGGATAGATTTATCACCAGAGACTCCTATGCTGTGGAATAAAATCCCGGTCCATGTGAGGCAGAGCACTGCTGGCTCAGTTCAAGAGAAATCTTGACCTGTGGATGGGAGATCGAGGGTTTATCCCTGAATCATCTCTGTGTCACTGCTGGACAGAGGCACAACAAACTAATGGGCACAGTATTTTTTCATATAAGGGGTGGCATAAGCCACAAAAATTTGGGCTAGGCTTATAAATGCCTTAGGGCAGATAGCCTAGTATAAACCTATGAACCTAAGAAAGAGAGAGGTCACTAGTCGGGGTTAGTGCGAGGACATGACCAGTGAGTTTTTATATAGATAGATAGATATATATATATATATATATATATATATATATATATATATATATATATATATATATATATATATATATATATATATACACACACCTGTCTTTTAACCCCGGACAAACAAAAGAGTCTGTCACTTTACTTCCATCAACTATCTCATCAGTCCGTGCTGACTGCAAGGACAGTCCTTCAAGCATTAGGGTTCATGGCATCTTGTATTCTGGTGCTTCCCAATGCCAAACTGCATATGAGGAAGCTGCAATGGTATCTCTCAAAAATGTATGGACACAGCACTGCCAAGATTTGGACACTGTCATTCAAATAATACCTTGCCTTCAAAAGGAATTCTTGTGGTGGGCTCAGGAATGTCACCTAAACAAGGGACTCTCTGTGACCCGGCCAGAGGCGAGTCAGATTTTAACGACAGATGCCTCGGATACTGCTTGGGAGCTCATCTAAATGGAAAGTGGATACAAGACAAGTGGCCTGCCAGACTACAGCATCTACATATCAACATGAAGGAGATGTTGGCAGTCCAGTTTGCATTGATGGCGTTCAAGGAGTTACTTCTTCCAGGGCAGGTGTTGATTCTGACAGACAACACAACTGTCATGTGGTACATCAACAAGCAAGGGGGAACACATTCTTATCCTCTATGCAGGCAAGCAATGATTTTATGGGAGACTGCGTTAAGCCTGCAACTGACTCTTCAGGCAAGGTTTCTGCCAGGAGCACAGAACTCCTTAGCAGATGTATTAAGCAGACAAATCATGGATCCCCACAGTGGAAACTGGATCTTCATGTATTTCAGACATTGACAGTGTCATGGGGAACTCCAGACATAGATCTGTTAAGCTTCTCCACTAAACCACCAGCTGCCAAAGTATTGCACAAAGGGGTTTCATCACACAGCTTGGAAAGTGGATGTTCTGTCTTTCAGTTGGAAAAACCTTCATGTCTATGCCTTTCCACCTCTGCCTCTTCTTCCAAAGGTATTACTAAAGGTCAGACAGGACAGGCCAAGGATGATTTTGATAGCTCCAGATTGGCCTCGGCAACACTGGTACCCACTTCTAAGGAGTCTTGTAAAGAAGCCTCCATGGCCTTTACCTCTGATTCCTCATCTGTTATCTCAGAAGGACGGTCATCTGCTCAATGTCAAGCTTCAATCTCTTCATCTCACGGCTTGGCATATTCTGTGTTGAAGCATGGTAGGTCTCAGCTTCCTCAACAAGTTTTAAATGTGATTATGGAAGCTAGAAGGCCTAGTACTAGGAGAGTGCACATGAAAAATGGAAGAGATTTTTATTTTGGAGTACAGCAAAGAATTTGGAGATTTCAGAGCCTAATTTGAGTGTGGCTCTTCAATATCTTACTGAATTACTGGACAAAGGTTTGTCTTTCTCTTCCATAAAGATTCATGCTGCAGCAATTTCAGCTCACTATGATTGTGACCCACCTTTGTTTTAGCATCCTTTGTTCAAGCAGTTTCTTAGAGGGGCAAAGAATATAAGACCCCCACGTAGAGCTCCTACTCCTGCTTGGGATCTCAATTTTGTGTTGGAAAAACTTACTCTACAACCTTTTGAGCCTGCAGCTACTGCTGAATTGAAATATTTGTCATGGAAGACTGCTTTTCTGTTGGCTATTACTTCTGCAAGAAGGGTGTCTGAGTTGCAGGCCCTTATGGCAGTAGAGCCCTTCTTGATTTTCCATAAGGACAGGGTATCATTACGTACTAATCCTTCCTTTATGCCTAAGGTGGTTTCTAGTGTGGCTTTAAACCAAACTATTCATTTGCCTACGTTTTTTGCAGATCCTCAAAATAAAGCGGAGAAGATTTTACACACTTTAGATGTACACAGGCAATTGCGTTACTATTTGAGCAGGACTAAAGATTTTAGGCAGTCTCAGCAGTTACTTGTTTCTTTTGCTTTAAGTTCACAGGGCAAGCCTGTGTCAAAACAAACTATTTCTAGGTGGATTGGCTTTTGCATTGCATTTTGTTATTCCCATCATGGCAAAGAGGTTCCAGCTGGGATTAGGCCTCATTCCACTAGGGCTACTGCCACTTCAACAGCATTTCTAAGGGGTGGCAACTAAGGATATTCTGGAGGCAGCTACTTGGAGTTCAGTGCATACTTTCTCTAGGCATTATCACCTGCCTATATACTCTAAGACTAGAGCTGGTTTTGCCACAGCTGTTTTACAAGGCATGTTGTCAGCTCCTGCTACTTTATAATTTGCCAGCCTCCCTTACCTCTGCTTTGGGATTCTACCCAATTGTCAGGACTGCAGCAAGGGAAGGCGAAGAACATAGTGCAGTTTTGTACCTACCATAAATGTAGATGTTCGAGGATTCCCTTGCTGCAGTCCAATTTACCTCCCTCCTTCCCCTCTGTGTTTCAAGGTGGTTGTGTAGGTGAGTTTACATGCTTATATTTTTGTATATATTACTGTATATATTGTACATGTTTTTTGGTGCAGGTTGTTTTTGGGACTTGTCTTTTTGGGTCTTCTGACATCTGGGGCAAGAAAAGACTGAGGAAATGGCGTCGGTCATGCGCATTAGTACCCTGGCGTACTGTCGTCAGTCTAAGGCGCCATGACCGTCGGCAGCCCTATCTCTGGTATTCGGGCCGACTGGGGCCTTGGACTATACCCAATTGTCAGGACTGCAGCAAGGGAATCCTCGAACATCTACATTTATGGTAGGTACAAAACTGTACTTTCTGGTTGGGTTTTTGGCTTTGTGGTTTCGAAATACTGAAATTCGAGATTTCAGTATTTCGAAATTGCAAAGTGGACCCACACACACACACACACACACACACACACACACACATATATATATATATATATATATATATATATATATATATATATATATATATATATAGATATAGATGTATATATGTATATTTATTTATTTTATTTTACTTTTGTTGACCGGGATAGTCCGACTGGATACATGTCCATTTTCAGCGGAGGCCCGGGGAGAAAAGCTCCAAGATAATAATACACATTGAACATTTAGTAAATGCTGGTTTCAAGTAGATTACTGTAATAAGCAATACCAGCATTTAGCACATACAGTACTTATTATAAAACACTTTACAAAACATAACATTGTTTTCGAAGTTAAACATACATAACATTACATTCAGGTTTAAGCCACACTGAGCAGCAGTTATATAATTGACCCTTCCTGAAATGGAGTGGCAGAAAAAAGTTAGTAGTAGTTGAAGGTAAGGCACCTCGCTGGAGGTCTTCATCCCACCCCCACCTGAAATAAAAAAGACCACAGTAAAGAACTTCTCAAAAGCCGACTTCACACTTCTAAAGACTAGTGTGGTCTCCTTTAAGGCCCCTGAGCCGGCGGAAAACAGTACTCAAGCCGCTGAATCACTTACAAATGCCTTCTACCAGCACCTGCAGGACTGCATGGATAAGGCAATCCCAAGCAAAACAAAGACTCTTTGTACCAAAGGCAAGCGTCCAGTCTGGTGGACCCCAGCCATAAATAAACTCTACAACAAAAGGAGGAAGCTACTACAAGATAGAGCAAAATCCTTAAAAGGTAAGACACCCTTGATCACTATAAGTAAAAAACTAAGAGCTCTCATAAAATCATCCAAAGCAAATTTCGAGAGAAAAATAGCTAAAGACTCAAAAGACAATCATAAGGCCTTCTTTAGCTATGTTAGAAACCTAGGAGGAAACTCCCAGATATGCTCAGAACTAGTTCAAAATGATGTGAAGATTACTGATCCTACAGACATTGCCAACATACTGGCTGACAGGTTCAGTGCAAACTTCTCCCCCCCAAAGGAGAGATATCTATACCAAACGATTTCAGCCCCCAAACATCTCCAGCCCAAGTGAGAACTGCTCTCCAAAGCAAAGAACACAGCATCCATGGGACCTGATGGTGTCCCCGGCTGTGTGCTCCACGAACTCAATGAGGAATTAAACCCACAGCTAGGACAGCTGTTTAATCAAAGTCTTACCTCTGGATACACCAGGAGTGGTGCACTGCAACTGTGGTCCCACTTCACAAAGGCGGTGCCTCCACCGACCCTGGAAATTACCGCCCATTAGCTTGACAAGCCTTATCTGCAAAGCCATGGAGAGGATCATAATGGACCTCATAAATAAAGACATAGGGAATTTGCAGACTTTGGATCCAACCCAGTTTGGCTTTGTCAAAGGCAGATCATGCCTTTTAAACTTGGTTGACTTTTTCAAACAGTCACCAAAGCCATTGATGAGGGAAAGGCAGTCCATACAGCCTACCTCGATCTGGCTAAGGCCTTCGATACAATACCCCACTCGGGTATCATTGAAAAACTCATCAGCTTAAATGTTAACCCATACATCACAAGATGGGTTGCAAACTGGCTGAGTGACAGAACCCACAGGGTCAGAGTTGCTGGCGCCATGTCAGACTCAAAGCCTGTCACAAGTGGTGTCCCACAGGGCTCAGTCCTGGGCCCACTCTTGTTTGGCATCTACTTTTCCAAGTAAAAGCAAACACAGGAGGGTTATGGCTGACAAAGTTTGCAGATGACTGCAAACTGGGCCATAGTAGAAAACACATCTGACACAGATATCCTTCAGAAGGGTCTCACAGAAACGGATAACTGGTGCCAGAGCCACGGCCTAAAGTTAAATGCCAAAAATGCATAGTCATACCCTTCGGGAAAAACAAGGTTACCCCTAGCTACCAAATAGGTGGCAATCCACTGAGCACAGAAGAAGTTATCAGGGACCTGGGGACCCAGGTTGATAGTAGTCTGTCATTCGACACCCATGTAGCTAAAGTAGTTAGGAAGACCTTCTACATTGCCCACCTTATCATGAAGGGATTCTCATCTAGATCAAGGGAGGTCATAGTCTCCCTTTACTCATCACTCATCAGACCAATGATTGAGTACAATGCCCCATTCGAATGTATCTGACCCGACACTTGCAGCAGCTGGAGAGGCCACAAAGTTCCTCACCAAAAGGATAAAGGGTCTCAAAAATATGTCCTATGCTGCCCGACTGAAAGAACTCCAGCTCTATTCAGTCGCCACGCTTGCTCAGAGGTGACCTTTGCCTAACATACAAGGCCATGTCAAACCCAGATTTGATGAATATGCTTCACCTCAAAAATCTAGATCCATCAGAGCCACAAGGGCGGGAGACTTAAACCTCGACACGGCTATTAATAGGACGTGCTGGAGGGATAGATTCATCACCCAAAGACTCCCTATGCTGTGGAACAAAATCCCGGTACATGTGAGGCAGAGCACCTCGCTGGCCTTGTTCAAGAGAAATCTTGACCAATGGATGGGAGATCGCAGATATACCCCAGGGATTACCTCAGTGTCACTGCTCGACAGAGGCACAGCAAAATAATGGGTATAGTTCCCCATACTAAAGGGGTGGCGTAAGCCACAAAACGATGGGCTAGGCTTGTAAATGCCCTTGGGCAGATAGCCTAGTATGAACCTATGAACCTATGAACCTATGAATCCACTAAGCACAGAAGAGGTTATCAGGGACCC
Source organism: Protopterus annectens (assembly GCF_019279795.1). Taxonomy (NCBI): domain Eukaryota; kingdom Metazoa; phylum Chordata; order Ceratodontiformes; family Protopteridae; genus Protopterus; species Protopterus annectens. The sequence goes on along the minus strand of NC_056735.1, from coordinate 2,028,070 downwards.
AGGTTGACAGTGGCCTTTCTTTTGACACTCACGTTGTTAAAGTGGTTAGAAAGACCTTCTACATTGCCCACCTGATCATGAAGGGATTCACATCCAGATCTAGTGAGGTCATTGTTCCCCTGTACTCTTCACTTATCAGACCAATGATCGAGTACAATGCCCCATTCGGGATGTATCTCACCCGACATCTGCAGCAATTGGAGAGACCCCAAAAGTTCCTCACCAAAAGGATAAAGGGACTCCAAAATCTGTCATATGCTGCCAGATTGAAGAAACTCCAGCTCTATTCAGTTGCATACCGTCTGCTCAGAGGTGACATGTGCCTGACATACAAGGCCATGTCCAACGGACATGCTCCACCTCAAAAAATCCAAATCCACCAAAACCACTAGAGCAAGCGACTTAAACCTTAGCACGGATATAAATAGGACGTGCTGGAGGGATAGATTTATCACTCAGAGACTCCCTATGCTGTGGAATAAAATCCCGGTCCATGTGAGGCAGAGCACCTCGCTGGCTCAGTTCAAGAGAAATCTTGACCTGTGGATGGGAGATCGTAGGTTTATCCCGGGAATCATCTCTGTGTCACTGCTGGACAGAGGCACAACAAACTAATGGGCACAGTATTTTTCATATAAGGGGTGGCATAAGCCACAAAAATTTGGGCTAGGCTTATAAATGCCTTAGGGCAGATAGCCTAGTATAAACCTATGAACCTATGAACCTATGAACCTAAGAAAGAGAGAGGTCACTAGTCGGGGTTAGTGCGAGGACATGACCAGTGAGTTTTTATATAGATAGATAGATAGATATATATATATATATATATATATATATATATATGTATATATATATGTATATATATATATATATATACACACACACATACACTTACCAAAAAAAGGATGTTTATCCTTCCAAATAAGAGAAAATCAGTGATTGTACCCACAGGTGATATCTGTTCTTAAGGTGTTGTTAACCATGCTAAAGTACATGTTAAGGCTTGTTCCTACTTAAACTGAAACATCTTCTTATCTTGCCTCTGTTCTCTCCTGCTGTCCTGCTGAAACTTGAGCTGTTTTGTGCTGAGCTGGTTCAAGGCTCTTCACAGATGGAGCTCTTTCCCCCTTTCTCTGGGTGACTTTGTCTTGCTTTCTTCTCTTTTCTTATTTCCTGCCGTCCAGGCATTGTAATCTGTAGCCAGTAAATTATTATTTATTTCTTTTTTTAGCCAGTAAAGTAATTTTATCCAACTTGATAAGTTTTACTGTCTTGTTTACAGCTTTCCCATTGTAAAAACAGAAATTTTGCTTTCTATCCAGCCATCTTGGAAGTCCCTCCTTCGTGCATTGTAGACCGCTTTTATTATTGCCTTTGTGCTTTATTCAAAATTTTTTATGTTGTGTTTCTTTGTTTCTTGTGTTGTAAATAGTACTCGGTCAGTAGATGGGTTTGAACCGAGTGGTAATGAGGCTGTGCTATGTTTTCTAGTCTGATGTATACCCATCAGGAGTTTCCAGCACCATCATGTGCATGAACAATTTGATATTCAACAATGTTCTGAGCTTGTGATGTCAAAAGAAGAAATTGTAGCAGCCACATACAGTAGAATACCCACTACAGCCCTTCAGGTGTTCATCAAGTGCATGTCCATTGGAGCAACACACTTGTGATGACAAGGGATCTGAGTGTTTCCCTATCTAGATGACTGGCTTCTAGCTGCTCCAACATTGGAATTTTTGTCAGTGCCATTGACTACTTGCTTTAACTTTGTATGTCTTTAGGCATATCCATAAGGCACAAAAAGTTAGTTCTACAGCTAACCCAGGCCATTCAATGCATCATGTGTCACCTATATATGCCTAAATCCATAGCATCCCTTCCTCAAGACAGAATTTAGGCATTAAGGAACATCATCCAAATTCTCCTCCACTCCGATCATGCTTCAGCTGCTGTATCCCTCAGAGTACTGGGTCTAATGGTAAAGTGTATTGTAATGTTCATTTGCTCACTTTCATGTAAGGATTCTCCATTGTCTTCTAAAGACTCAGTGGTTTGGAGTTTCTCAACAGTATTATCATCGCAACTTGCCTTTGCAAGGAGCAGTTAAGGTGGTGACTAAATTCCCCTTGCTTTAATTCCAGACGACTTTGTTCTTCAGTCACCTGCGACAGTGGTGAACATGGATGCTTCCTCCTTGGGACGGGGGGGGGGGTATTGTAGGGTATAGGATGGTGCAAGGATTATCGAGGTCAGAAGAGGCCAATCTTCACATCAGTATCTGAAAGATGTGTTCAGTCCTCCTCGTGTTGCAGTAGTTATAGACTACCTTTCTCTAGGACAGATGGTTGCTTGTTACATAAAAAAGTAAGAGGGAACCAGGCCTTTATCCTTATGCCAGGAAGTGATGAGGGTGTAACAGTGGGCACTTACTTTGCATTGCTTTCTAATAGCTGTACACGTCCCAAGGGAAGACCAGTTGCCTTGCCATCAGGCTCAGGTCCTGATGCCTTATGAATGGTCTCTCAATCCAGTGGTGGCTCAGTAGACTTTCATCCACTGGTTCCAACCTTATTGTGATCTTTTTCCTTAAGTCGGCAAGTTCTTCTCCATGATCCTTCAGAGGGATAGTCCCCAAGATACCCTTTGGTTGTGCAGTGGCCTGTTGGACTATTTTGTGTGTACACTCCTTTGCCTCTGATCACCAGATTTCAGCAGAAAATGGTCATATGCCAAGCCACTGTGGTTCTCTTTGCTCAGACAAATTTAGTTTCTCCTTCCAAGGCCTCACATCAGTGAACATCTCTATGGATTTTGGATTAAAGACAAGATCTACTATTCCACCCTTTTAGGAAACTTTGCCCAGATCTTCACAGCTTCAAACTAACTGCTTGGTTTCTCCAATAAACCAGCATTATCCAGTGATTTAGTTAGGATTCTGTGTGCATGCAAGCAGGAATCCAGTCATAAGCCTTACTGTGGTAATTTGAAACATTTAGTGATCTGGGCATCATCACAGCAAATTGACCCTTTTTCTGTTCCTGTTCAAGATATATTATGCTTCTTGGCTAACATGTTTGACTCAGGTTCCAACTTTATGGAATTAAAGTGCAATTAGCAGCTATTTCAGATTTTCATGTGGGTTATGGAATGTGTTCCTTGGCTGGCTTCTCATAAACTCTACACTGCCTTTCTCAATGGACTTTTCTTGCTCCGATCCCAAATTAGAGATCCTGTGCCTCCATTTCATATTAGAAACACTAATTAAGTCACCATTTGAGCCAGCATCCTCAGCTCCTTTGAAGTTCCTCTCCTGGAAAACACTTTTTGGTTGCTATCATTTATGCCAGGAGAGTATCCGAGTTAAACACCGTATATGTTCTTGACTTCCTTATTTAGTTTTTCACAAGGATAGTGTGTCCCTCTGCATTTATCCCTCCTTTCTTCAAGATAGGTTCCAGTGGAGATATAAACCAGCCAATTCACTTACCAGTCTTTTTTTCTCCAAATCATTCAAATAAAGGTGAATGTCTTGCATACTCTGTATGTACATAGTCAACTTAGATTCCACCTGCACAAAACCAAATCTTCCAGGAAAGACTCTCAGCCCTTTGTTTCCTTTGTAGTTAAACTTAGGTCAACTGTGTCTAAGGTCACCCTTTCTAGGTATCTTTCTGATTGTATTTCTTACTTATACTCTGTGCAGAATCATCCATTACCATGCAAACCCAAGGCTCATTCCACCAGATCTGTTGCCACTTCAACAGCTTTCTTTAGGAATTCTTTTTTGAGGATATTTGTGCAGCAGCTATATGATCTATAAGTGCGCACCTTTGCTAAACATTACAATTTGGATACTATCTCAAGGTCTGGTGTTTCCTTTGGAGCCACTGTTCTCAGGGGGTCTGTTGTCATGATGCCACCCAGGCATCCTGTAGCTGGGGATTCTGACCCATCTGGTGGAGTGGACGAACTGAATGAATAGGAAATGGTAGTTATGTATTTACCATAATATTGGAAGCCTTCACTCACATCCATCTAATATGATAACCCACCCTCCATTCCCTTTTCAAGTTGACAATTTATAAGATCTGAAGGACGTTCCCATTAATTTTATTGTCTACCTTGAAATCTAGCTTCACTAGTTGGCACCAATCTCAGTCGGGTGTATCTCTACACAAAAGAACATTGTGGAAAAATAATTCTTAAGGCGCTAGAAGCTGGAGCACTAGTTTTGCTGGCTTGGATCAACGAAATGACTTAAGTACCCATCAATCATATCAGATGGATGTGAATGAAAGGATCCAACATTATGTTAAGTACATAACTACTGTTTTTACTTTAAGGGGGATATAATGCTGGCAGTTAATAAAATGCCTTTGAGTTTTCATGTAGTTGGTGAAAAGATCTGATGTTCTTCGTGTTTCACTGTTGCAGTCATCACAGTTGGGTTATATATCCCCGCCAGGGTATCCCTTGGCCGGCCCGAACACCAGAGGCTTAGTATTTCTGTATCTGTTGCTGTGGCTTCAGGACTGACGTCAAGTCATCAGTAGTATAAAGTAAGGCAACCGACACCATTACATCAGTCTTTCTTACTGCGGAGCCCGAAGCAGAAGCAGTTCAGATAAATGTCTGTCGGCCACTACCTGAGTTTCGTCTTCTGAATTGAAGCTGAAGTTTTCTAAAGCTAAGTACCCCATTGGGTATCCTTTTTTCTTGCACTTACCGATGTCAGAAAACGTTAATTGTCTCACCTGTGGAAAGGAAATACCACACCGAGACTTTAATTCTTACTGCATCACTTGCTTAGGCCCAGACCACAACGTCCCCCCGCTGTTGCTTTTGTGCTTTGTTCAATGCCAGAACTATACTTCGTCAGGCCCTTATTGTACTTAGATATTTTCGCTTACAGTCCTCTAATTCCGATATGACTTCGTTAAGCCATCCGACAGCAGATCTTCCGAAAAAAACGTAAAAATAAAGACAGAGACAGCCCGCACAGGTCCAAACCTACTAACAACGCTTCCATTAAGCTAGTAGTCAGTTCTTTGGTGCTCAGTGAGGCACTTTCGCAACCCCTGATGCCTGCTTCTATGGATTCGCAGGCCGCTACCGAGACCCTTTTGGAGTCCGGTATGCCGCAAAACTCTTCTTTGACTAAGGATCCTGCAGTTGTCTCTCCCTTGGATGGGGCCGGAGCCACTGAGCAGGCACCGGCTTCTGAGGAAGTACTTCGCACTACCGATACTTGACACAAACTGACGACTTTCTCGTGTACCGTTCTTTTGAAAACGACCAAGTATCTAAGGCTCAGGGTATGAACCACACCCAAGAAAACGACAACCCACTATCAGGCACCTGCTTCCTTGCCTCAGTCTCAAATGCTTAAAATGGCGGAAGACCTTATCATGCTTATCAGGGGAAGCCAAGCTACCCCTTCCAAAAGAAAAAAAAGATCTGTCCCCAGTAGTTTTGTCCGAACAGGAGTCTGATGACTCTGAGGCATCTGAATATGAAGACATGCAATCCTTTTCTGCTTATGAGGATTCCGATGCAGAGGATTCCATTCCCTCAGCATCTCCACCCGAGGACTTTTCCTTTTGGGAAACCCTTCATACCTTAAGGGAGCATTTCCAGTGGGAATGTCAGGACTACCCTCAGTCTAAAAAGAGCCTCAGGGAATTCTTAGATCTTCCACAGCACAGACCCCTGGCCATTCCCCCAGTCTTGGATGTTGTGGACGATGTTTTCCTGGAATCCAGTTTGACTCCTGACACCCTACCTCCTGCACCCAGAAAACCTGACCGGTATTACAGTCCCTGACTCTCACCTAAGCACACCTTACACTATGGTTTTGATGCCCTAGAAGCTTCTTGCAGGGCAGCAGTCACCGGTTGTGTGATTAGAAGGCATGCATGGTTTAAGGAACAGCCCTTGCCAGACCATGTTAAATCTAAATTGTTGGATGCACCCTTGCACAAAGAGAACTTATTTGGCACTAAGGCAGAGGAGGTCTTAAAAAAGATGGAAGAAAAAGCTAAATCTATGCAGACAGTTAAGGATTTCTTAAAGGTCCAGCCACCCAGGTTCAGTAGGCATTGCCCCTCCAAGCACTGGTCCTTTCCTGCTCCCACCAGGTCATTTCAGCCCAGACCTCGTGGAAGCAGACCCCCCCAGACAGCAGCCACAGGGAATGCAGAGATCAAAACAGTGGAATTCCTCCACTTCAAAAACAGGGAATTCTAAGCCACCCCCTCATGATAAGAACTCACAGTGACTCTCCTCTGCCCACCCCCTTCCTCTGCCCACCTTCACTTACCCCTTGGAGGAAAACTCTCCTTTCATGCAAGCACCTGGGCCACCATTACCAGCGGCCATTGGGTCCTGAACATAGTGCCCCAGGAATACAAATTTTCTTTTCACACTGTTTCACCCCCAAAAGAGTTCCCAGATCTACCTCCAAACCAGTGGGCAGAGGCACAAAAGCAAGTCCTTTCCCTGCTCTTTATGAGGGCAATAGAGCATGTTCCTGCAGAACAGAAAGGCCAAGGTTTTTACTCCAGAATTTTTCTGGTACCCAGAAAAGAGAGCACCTGGCACCTCATCCTCTATCTATCTATCCATTCTAAACACCTTCCTAGTGATACCACAATTCAAAATGCTCACCCTCCAGCAACTGCTACCCATGCTCTCCAAGGATGCTTGGCTAGCCACCCTAGACCTAAAAGAGGCCTACCTCCGCATTCCTATCAGGCAATACGTACGTTTCAGGGCAGGATCTCTGCATTTCCCTTTGGCTTATCTACTGCTCCCAGAGTTTTCACAAAATGTCTGGCCCCGGCCATTGCCTTTTGCACACAAAGGAATGTCCAAAGTTACCCATATTTAAACGACTGCCTAATTCAGGCAGACAGTCAGGAAAAGCTGCTCAAGCACCTGGCCTTTGTAAAGTCCCTGCTGACCTCCCTAGGGTACACTATCAACGAAAATAAATCCAAACTAGTACCCACCTAAGGGATTATATTCCTGGGAGCAAGCCTGGACACAGCATCCCAGATGGCATTCCTTACACCAGAAAAGCAAACTTACCTGACAGCCTACTTCTCTGAACTAGCCACCAGACCCCAGTTATCTGCAAGGAAAATCCTGCAAGTTCTGGGGTTCATGGCATCTTGCATTCTACTCATTCCATATGCCAGACTGCATATGAGGAAACTTCAATGGTACCTAAAAATCCTTTGGTGTCAACACTCTCAAGACCTGGAAACTCTTATACCCATGATACCTTGCCTCAGGAAAGATTTTCTTTGGTAGGCAGCAGCATGCTCCCACAAGAAGGGACTACCTTTCTCACCGCCCAGACCCTCACCACAGATGCATCAGACTATGCCTGGGATGCACACCTGGATGGCAGGTACATACAGGGCCAATGGAGCCCACAGCAAATCCATCTGCACATCAACCAAAAAGAGATGTTAGCTGTCCAGCCCGCATTGACAGCGTGCAGGCCCTTCTCTCCCCAGGGTCTCTCCTGATCAAAACAGACCACTGTGATGTGGTATATCAGCAAGCAAGGAGGGACTCCCTTCTACCCTCTATGCAGGCTGGCCATGACCCTTTGGCACACAGCCTCTGCCATGCAACTACACCTGTTTGCACAAGTCCTGCCAGGTTCTCTAACCTCTATGGCAGATTACTTAAGCAGAAATCTTCTGGACTCACACGAGTGGCAGCTAGACAAAAGAACATTTACCCTAATAACTCAGAAAGGGGGCACCCTGAAGGGCAACCTCTTTGCCTCCCACACCAACCATCAGCTCAGCAGGTTCTGCACCAGGGAGCATCACAACATGGCCCGGAAAGTGGATGCCCTGTCCTTCCCCTGGGTTAATCTATCATTCTATGCCTTTCCTCCACTACCTCTCATTCCCAGGGTACTGCTCAAAATAAGGGAGGAAAAACCAAGGATAATTCTTATTGCTATAGACTGACCTCGCCAACACTGGTACCCACTGCTGTGCAGCCTGTCCCCACTGCCACCATGTCATCTCACTCAGACCCAACCCTCCTGACCCAGATGGAAGGAGAATTCATACATCCCCAATTGCAGACCCTCAGTTTGGCAGCTTGACTTATTCCCTAACCACTCGATCTGCCAATCTGAGTAAACAGGTACTAGATGTTATACATGAGGCCAGACGCTTTATCACTAGAAAGTCTTATGCTGACAAATGGAAAAGGGTTCTGCACCTGGATTCTGGCTAAGGGAGCCGATACGGCACAGCCCTCACTCCCTCTCATCCTGAATTACCTAGCTGACCTGTTACACAGTGGTTTCTCTTTTTCCTCTTTTAAAATTCATGCCTCTGCTATCTCTGTTCATTTCTCCACTGAGCAGCCCCTTTTCTCACACCCTGTGATCAAACAATTCCTAAGAGGGGCTAGCAACTGGAGGGCACACAGAAGAGCACCTACCCCAGCTTGGGACCTTAACTTTGTGTTAGAAAAGCTTACCCCGCCCTCCTTCGAACCAGCATCTTCAGCAGAGTTAAAATTTCTCTCTTGGAAGACAGCTTTTCTTCTGGCCATCACTTCAGCCAGAAGAGTCTCCGTGCTACAAGCACTCATGGCTGTGGAGCCTTCATCATCTTCCATGCTGACAGCGTTTCCCTCAGGACAAACCCATCCTTCATGCCCGAACTGATGTCCAGTGTGGCTCTCAACCAATCCATTAATTTGCCCACAGGTTTTCCCTCACCCACAGAACAAGGGGGAAAGGATCCTGCACTCTCTAGATGTGCTAAGACAGCTCAGATTCTATCTAGACAGGACTAAATCATTCAGAAAGTCTGATCAGTTGATGATTCGCTTTGCTGCAGGGGCAGTGGGCAAAACCATCTCCAAACAAAGAATTTCTAAGTAGATAGCGCACTGCATCCATTTCTGTTACAAGTAACACGGAAAGCCTCCCCCTAAGGGGGTCAGGACTCACTCCACCAGAACAACCTCCACTTCTGCAGCTTTCCTCAGAGGAGTCCCCACCAGGGACATCCTGGAGGCTACCACCTGGATATCTGTTCACACTTTCACCAAACATTACCACCTGCCTATCTTCTCCAAATCCAGGGCAGGCTTTGCCACCGCAGTCTTGCGGGGCATCCTAGCCAGCCCCTAGTCTCCTTGACTGCCTCTACCCTTTTCCGCAGCTGTGGGAATCAACCCAAATGTGATGACTGCAACAGTGAAACATGAAGAACATAGTACAGTTGTGTACACTTACCATAAATGTAGATGTTCGAGTGTATTCACTGTTGCAGTCCTGGTTTCCCTCCCTCCACCCCCCTCCTCTGTCTCTCTCTCTCTCTCTCTCTCCTTACAAGGGACATTTTGGTATTTACTTTCTACTGATGGGGTTTTTCCACCATAACCTGGCTCCCACTTGGGGGCTCCTGACAGTTATGGCAAGAAAAACTGATATAATGGCGTCAGCTGCCTTACTTTATACTACTGATGACCTGATGTCAGTCCTGAAGCGATAGCAACGGACGCAGAAATTACTAAGCCTCTGGTATTGGGGCTAGCTGAGGGCTACCCTGGCAGGGATAACCCAAATGTGATGACTGCAATAGTGAATACACTCGAACATCTACATTTATGTTAAGTGTACACAACTGTACTTTTCGGATGCCATGGTGGTTCATGGAGAGCTGGTAACTAAATAATGCATGTAAGGTGCCACATTACTGTGTTGCTAGGTGGCTTCAAGTACATTTAAGATATTTGATTTTTCATTATTTCCCAGTATAGGTTGTATATAGTAACTCTAATTTTTCTAACTCTTCTTTTCATGTGTAGTTTCATAGATATATTGAAATTGCTATAAAGCAATGCAGAAGCTCAGGTATTGATTGCAAAATTCATGGAATCAATATAATTGGGCGGATCCGAGCAGAGGATGATGACTTTGCAATCATTCCTTTCCTGGCATCAGATAATGAAGAGGAGGAAGATGACAAAGCTAGTGCTGGAAGGTATGTAGCATGCATTATTAATTTAAAAAAAATGTGAACCAGATAGTGGTATGTAAAACTTCTTGCATGTATGTATATTTGTAGGGACCAATGCAGATGATTTAGGTTGTCCTATGACATTATTTTAAGGGATTGGATTGCCTGGAAGCTGTTCGAGGATGTACAGGATAGTTGGAAGGAAAAACCACTCATATTGTCAGGGATCCAGATTATGTATTGAATGAGTCCAGTTGATCTTTTTTTCTGTTATGGTAATTGCATTATTTGGATCCCAGGAGAAGAGGTTTTAACAAAACAGCTGTAAAAAGTTGTATAGCTTGCAAGCTAGTCCACCCCCACCCCCATTTCAACAGCCAGGACTAGTAGCTGCACTCAGCAGTTCCTTGTGACTTTTGAGAATCTCCAGGGTAAGAACTCATCCCATAGTGCTCCATACCTCCCCATCTCTCTAGATTTCATTTCAGAGTGACTTTCCTTGATTTTTAAGTATTTTTTCTGGCTCTTGCTTTAATTACTGCATACTCGACTGCATTTTGCCTAAAAAACAGCTCTGCATATTGTTTTTACTGTACCTGTGTTGATTCTAAACTGTTTGCACTTTAAAAAGTTATTTTTGTTTAATTTAACTGTTAGGCTAACACACTCAAGTGCGCTAGCCGTTTTATAGCATTTACTGTTTGCTACTGTATCTTTTCTTCTGTCTCTGTAAAAAAAAAAAAAAAAGAAAAAAACAAAAAAAATCCTTGTTTTCCCGCTTTTCTGAACTAGAATAGTCCAGTCTTCAGATTTTGCTGATCTCTGGGCTTTGTCTTAGTTCCTGTGCTATCCATATCCTTATTTGGATAAGAGGAAGCTTCTTAGTTCACCAGTGGGAGTGGGGAGCACTGAGTAGCCTATTTGTCCCTAGAGGAGTGGTTCCAGCCCAGCAACTTGTAGTCTATTGGCCATTTTGGGTCAATTCCTGGCTCTTTTCAACCCCCTGCTATAAAGCCCGTTTTTGCGCGCTTTTTCACTTGTATACGACTCAGCACAGCTCCTCGTGGTGTCCTGCAGAGTTCTACAAGCAGCAGAGAGTGAAAGAGTGACTTTCCTTGATTTTTAAGTATTTTTTCTGGCGTTCGCTTTAATTACTGTATCTCGACTGCATTTCTCCTAAAAAACAGCTCTGCATATTGTTTTTACTGTACCTGTGTTGATTCTAAACTCTTTGCACTTTAAAAAGTTATTTTTGTTTAATTTAACTGTTAGGCTAACACACTCAAGTGCGCTAGCCATTTTATAGCATTTACTGTTTGCTACTGTATCTTTTTCTTCTGTCTCTGTAAAAAAAAAAAGAAAAAAACAAAAAAAATCCTTGTTTCCCGGTTTTCTGAACTAGAATAGTCCAGTCTTCAGATTTTGCTGATCTCTGGGCTTTGTCTTAGTTCCTATGCTATCCATATCCTTATTTGGATAAGAGGAAGCTTCTTTGTTCACCAGTGGGAGTGGGGAGCACTGAGCAGCCTATTTGTCCCTAGAGGAGTGGTTCCAGCCCAGCAACTTGTAGTCTATTGGCCATTTTGGGTCAGTTCCTGGCTCTTTTCAACCCCCTGCTATAAAGCCCGTTTTTGCGCGCTTTAGCGCAAAGTAGCGCAAAGTTGCTCATAGAGCAGCATCGGGCAGCGCCGGTTAATCAAGTTTAAACTATTTCTGGCTCTGTAAAGTCTGCTCTTCAATTTTTCCCTTAGAACTGCTCTACTTGCAATCTAAACAGCCTATTCTCTATCTGAAAAGCTCAGCACTTGCTCCTAAAGCATTTTTATACAGGTAAAAGCACTCATAAACAAAATAAAGTACTTCACTCACCTAAATTCCCTTGAGTACCCATTTCCCTATAGGTCCTTTCTGACTCAGTTACACAGCAATCTTTTTCACTATTCTAGCATGTCGAAGGGTCAGTTGCTGGCGTCCTCTCCTGTCCAGCTGGTGAATCTGGGAATCTTGAGGCAATGTTACAATTGCCTCATGTACACAGACAACCCTCTCCTCCTCCCAACAAATACTAATATATGCGAGAGATGCAACTATATAGCCAAACTGGAGGCTGAGCTCTCTCAACTCAGTACTGGCAAGACCAGTCAGGAGGAGAAGGTAACCACGCACACCACAAACCCAGTCTCACATAGAACTATCACAACTGCAAACCAAGCACATAAACACACAAAAACATACTCGGAGGCGCTGATTAAAAATCTACCAAAACAACAGAGGCCTCCAAAGCAGACACCCAAGCAACCGCCACCTCAAGACATAGCACAAGCAACACATAGTTCACAAAGTCCGTGTGCTAAACAGTCACAGCCCTTAAGTCCAAACAACATGCCAGACACACTTGTAATAGGTGACGCCATAGTCAGACACACTGACGTCCCGCTCACCAGACTGAACAAGGAAAAGGTCACAGTAAGCTGCCTGTCGGGCGCTAGAATCCGCCACATAACACAAGCACTCAGGTCACTCCACAGCAAGTACAAATATGACTCAGTCATTGTCCATGCCGGTGTGAACGACCTGAGACGTACCTCCCTGGACTACATGAAAAGAGACATAGAGGAGCTCTCTGATTATGTAGCCCAGGCCGGTATGACCCTGACCCTGAGCAGCATCTTACCCTCACCAAGAATGATGCCACAGTACAAAGACAAAATGATCAGTTTTAACAATTGGCTTAATTTCTGGTGTCATTCTAAGGGGATCCAATGACTGTCTGCTTGGGATGACATGCTTGACAAGCCACGCTGCTTCGCAAGGGATGACTTGCACCTGTCACCCCTGGGCTTCCGGATATTGGCCAAGGCTCTTGCCACCCCCATAGTGCCTTTTTTAGGCAAGGCTCAAATGACAAACCTACCTCCCTAGAAAACACAAGTGGAAAAAAACTAAGGGTAATGCTGCTCAATGCCAGAAGTCTAAACCTCAAGATGCATGCTTTCGAAGCCCTCCTCAAGTATGGAGAACATCGATGTCTGTGCAGTGACTGAAACCTGGTTCAAGGCTCCTGAGAGCACCCCAGCACTATCAGGTTTTACCTCATATCATGCTTTCCGGCCCCAAAACTTGGACCGAACCACAAAAGGAGGGGGGAGTATCCATATTCATGAAAGATACCCACACCTCCAGGTTAGTGGCAATGCACGAAGCATCGGAGACCATCCAGGTGCAACTAACCATAGGCAAAACTGCCCTACAGTTTGTAGCATGCTACAGACCACCCTCCCAAACTCGGGAACCCCACACAGCCTTCCTGAAGACACTGGAGAGTATGAATGTCTCTCCAAATACCATCATATTGGGAGACTTCAACTACCCAAACATAGACTGGGAACATTACTCAAGCCCCAACACCCTAGCCCAAAGGTTCCTAGAATTCATAAACTCAAATGCGATGGAACAACTAGTCACCATTCCCACAAGAGGAGATAATATATTAGACCTGATCATCACAAACATGGGGACAAAATGCTCCACACCGGAAGTATATCCCTCATTGGTGAGATCAGACCATAAATTAATCTCACTGGAAATCCACATCCCGCCCCCACCCCATGCACAAAAGACCACAGTGAAGAACTTCTCAAAAGCCAACTTCACACTTCTTAAGACTGAAGTGGTATCCTTCAAGGCCCCTGGGCCAGTAGAAACCACAACCCACAATGCTGAATCCTTTACAAATGCGTTCTACGAGCACCTTCAAGAATGCATGGATCATGCAATCCCAAATAAAACCAAGACCCATTCCCCCAAAGGCAGGCACCCGGTCTGGTGGACCCCAGCCATAAACAAACTTTACAACAGGAGGAGGAAGCTACTACATGACAGAGCAAAATCCCTAAAAGGGAAGGCATCTCTGATCAGTACTAGCAAAAAACTACGATCACTCATAAAATCATCCAAGGCCAACTTTGAGAAAAATCACAAAAGACGATCACAAGGCCTTCTTTAGCTATGTTAGTAACCTGGGTGGAAACTCCCAGATATGCTCAGAGTTAGTCCAAAATGACACAAAATACACTGAACCCACAGACATTGCCAACATTCTGGCAGACAGGTTCAGTGCAAATTTCTCCTCTCCCTCGCCCCCAAAAGGAGAAATATCTATCCCAGCAGAGTGTAGCCTCCCTAACATCTCAGATGCCCAGGTGAGAGCCGCCCTCTCTAAAGCTAAAAACACAGCATCAATGGGACCGGACGGTGTCCCGGGCTGTGTGCTACATGAACTCCAAGAGGAACTAAACCCACACATAAGGCTGCTGTTTAATCTTAGCCTTACTACAGGATACGTACCCAAAGAGTGGCGAACAGCAACAGTGGTCCCACTCCACAAAGGCGGTGCTTCTACGGACCCTGGAAATTACCGCCCCATAAGCTTGATGAGCCTGGTCTGCAAAGCTATGGAGAGGATCATTATGGAACTCATAAACAAAGACATTGGGGACCTACAGACATTGGTTCCTACCCAATTTGGCTTTGTCAAGGGCAGATCCTGCCTTTTGAACTTGGGCGACTTTTTTGAAACCGTCACTAAGGCCATTGATGAGGGTAAGGCAGTTCACACAGCCTACCTTGACCTTGCAAAAGCTTTCGACACAATACCCCACTCGGGCATCATAGACAAACTCACCAGCTTAAATGTAAATCCATATGTCACAAGATGGGTTGCAAACTGGCTCAAGGACAGAACCCACAGGGTCAGAGTTGCTGGAGCCATGTCAGACTCTAAGCCGGTCACAAGCGGTGTCCCACAGGGCTCAGTCCTGGGACCCCTCTTGTTCAGCATTTATTTTTCCGAGGTGCAGGCAAACATAGGAGGATTGTGGCTGACAAAGTTCGCAGATGACTGCAAACTGGGCGCCATAATTGATACTCCAGCGGACACTAGCATCCTACAGAGAGGCCTCATAGAAACAGATAATTGGTGCCAGAGCCATGGCCTCAAGCTGAACGCCAAAAAATGTATAGTCATACCCTTTGGGAAAAACAAGGTACCCGCAAATTACCACATAGGTGGTAATCCATTAAGTACGGAAGAGGTAATCAGGGACCTAGGGACCCAAGTTGACAGTAACCTCTCATTTGACACTCACATTGCCAAAGTGGTTAGGAAGACCTTCTATATTGCCCACCTTATCATGAAGGGATTCACATCTAGATCAGGAGAGGTCATTGTGCCCCTGTACTCTTCTCTTATCAGGCCAATGATTGAGTACAATGCCCCATTTGAGATGCATCTTACCCGACACCTGCGGCAGTTGGAAAGACCCCAAAAGTTCCTCACCAAGAGGATAAAGGGTCTCAAACATATGTCATATGCTGCCTGGCTGAAGAAACTCCAGCTCTGTTCAGTCGCATACCACCTAATCAGAGGTGATCTGTGCCTGACGTACAAGGCCATGTCCAATCCGGAATTAATGGACATGCTCCACCTCAGAAAATCCAAATCCATCAGAGCCACGAGAGCAAGAGACTTGAACCTCAACACAGAAATAAATAGGACATGCTGGAGGGACAGATTCATAACCCAGAGGCTCCCTACACTCTGGAACAGAATCCCAGTCCATGTTAGGCAGAGCCCCTCACTAACTCTATTCAAGAGAAATCTTGACGAGTGGATGGGAGATCGTAGGTTTACCCCGGGGCTCATCTCTGTGTCACTACTAGACAGAGGCACAGTAAACTAAACCCTAAATGGGCGTAGTATTCTCATCCTAAGGGGTGGTGTAAGCCACACACAGTCTGGCTAGGCTTTATAAATGCCCTAGGGCAGATAGCCTAGTATGAACCTATGAACCTATTTGACATGTAACCATTACCAGTGAGAGGCACTCCTAGAATTGCTTTGTTTTGTGTTTTAAAATGTTTTTCATCATTTTGGTGGGTTGTTTCTCATAGCTTAAACCAGTGCATTATTAAAGTCAGTTTTTTTTTTTTTTTTGTTAGGATTCAGTTAGTTTGATTGCTGTTAGCAAGCCTTTATACCTTCTGTGGTTCCTTTAAGTTCCCATATTGGCTAGACAGAAATTCCATTCTGCTTCACACAGTATATTCTAAGCTCTGCTATCACTCACCTTTTCTAAGGACACTATACTGACGTGTGTGTGTGTGTATAGATATATATATAGATTGTGTGTGTGTGTGTATATATATATATATATATATATATATATATATGTATATGTGTGTATATATATATATATATATATATATATATATATATATATATCAATAATCACACCTCAGTAAACCTTCATTGGATATTATATTACCACTTCACAAAGCTATATATATATATATATATATATATATATATATATGTATGTATATGTCTCTGTAGTAATGTCTTTCGTCCTTTCCTGGTTAGGGGTCACCACAGCGGAACTCCGCTCCGCTAATGATTGGCAGTGGATTTTTTATGGTGCCAAGTTGCCAGTCTGACGCCCAACCTTCAAAGAAGGCACACCCATTCATGCACGCACCTACCTGCATATCTTTAAACATCACTCGACTGCGGGGAGGACATGCAGACTCCACACAGAAGGGGCTCCAGCCGAGAATCAAATGGGCGAACCTCTTGCTGTGAGGCAACAATATATATATATATATATATATATATATATATATATATATATGTATATATAATGTCCATATTGCATTGTTGTTGGAGGCAGATGGTACTGGGTTCAACTATAGGTAGAAGTAATAATTTAACTGACTCTGTGGCAGCAAGCGTTAATGCATTGTTGTTAATCTATATGTATAAACATATTGTTATGGGTGTGGAGATTTTATATATATATATATATATATATATATATATATATGTGTGTGTGTGTGTATTTATTTATTTTTATGTATGTAGCCTATTTCTCTGTCATCCTTTCTACCTATGTACTTTCCCATTCCCATACTACTTACTTCTGTTCTCCTCACATTCCTATACATAATTTTATTACATACTCCTATTACCCTTCAACATATTCTCATCCGATGCCTTTGTTTTTCTCTCCCCTCTTTTTTTTTTTTTCATCCCATCACATCACATCCCTTCTGTATCTCTCTCTGTTCAGCCATATACTGTTCACTGGCAGCTTCTTCTTACTCAGCCTTAGTCGCACACAGTTTATCTATTAATCATCAGTTTCAGCCTCTGCCACACCCCGTACATGGTCCAACCAATTTCTTTCTTTGCTAGCACCTCTGTCTATTTCCACTGATGGGGTGGCTGTCAGAAATGTCTTTTCATCTTGTTCCTCCTGTATACTTCCCCACTAACACATTGCATAAATTCTTTTTCCCTCAAACCTCTGAAGTCATAAATAAATAACATTAAGAATTTACTTTATATGCCTTTAATCAGGAACACTTCAGGATGTGCAAACAGAAATTTTATTCTTACAATGCTGGGAGTTAGTCTTCATAATTCTTGATGAAGCATTCGGACTTTACATATAAAAACTGTAATTTTATACATTTTCTTATCAAACTGCTCGTGCAGTTTCATGACGTTAGAATGACTGTGTCCTATAGAAAACTTTGCAAATGTCCTCATCCCTCGTGATTTTCGCCTCAGACTTCACGTGAACACCTTCCTATACACGATTCACCTGCTTACAAGGGGTCTTGTTTCTGATCTTGGATATTTCAAACCTACCCCAGCAACAACGCACTCCTAGCCTGGAGGAGTCAGGCTAACAAATTCCTTTTTGTAATAACTGCATGTCTCACTTCATGCAACACGTACTATTCTGTCTTATTACATACTGAAAGAATGCAGTTTAAAATGAACAGTAATACTGTGGTTTATGAAGCTGTATTTTTCCCAGTCCTGCATACAAATTATATTTGTTTTTTAACAATCATGTTATAGCATCATTAATAAACTGAAATTAATATACATTTTAATAAGCTGGTCTTGTCCCATAACAATTTTCTCCCTCTGACACTGTCAGTGTCATACCATACATATAATTGCATTTTTATTTTTTAACTTAATAAAATACGCCTCAGCGTCATAGTAGTCATTTCTTTTGTCAAAATAGAACTGTTATTGATTTATGCATGCAGTGGCATTTCATGTGCAGATGATGTTAAACATTTTGTAATCACAGCCTTTAGAATAGAAAATGCTAAAATGATTACAAATATAATAAAAAGTACAATGACAATACCCTTGATTATGCTAGTTTTCAGGTAAGCAAGAATACTGCCCAACCAAGTGTCCAATTTTTGGATGTGCTGTCCAACTGTTTGGCCCTTTGTTTCATGAAGTTTGACAGTTTTTTCTGTTTATTATGATGGTCACTAATATATGAACAGTAACGACTCCTTATGAGGTTACATGACCCGCCCCCTTTTGCAGCAAGCCTTATATCAAGTGCCATTCAATTCTGTAACACCACAGTTCGCATTTTAGTCATTTCTCGATTTGTCATTCTGATGTGATGTGATGTGAAGTTTTGCTAGCCACCTCCTGTAGAATCTGAGCAAGCATAGTGATTTCAAGCATTGTCCTTTGCACTCCATACTCAGGATTAAAGACTGAAAATACTTGCTTCTGCCCAGTGGATTGCTTGCTTATTTTTCAGTCTACCTGCTGGTGGGTTTTTGAAATGTTGAATAGCAGGAGTAATATTGCCTACAAAGCAGCATTCAGACCAATCTGTAGGCAACCAGGGGTAGGCATGATTACCACAGATATAGTAACGGTCACCTATCATGCCCATGCCACGCCCACAGTCATAGCTTTTTAAGTGCAAAGAGTTTAACAAACTTTTATGCCTGGTGTCATTACAATTGCTTTTCCCTACTGGTACAGTCCCGTTTTTGGCATAACATGCGTCTCCATGTTGTGTGGTTGCAAGTTGAAGAGACACAACTTTTGAAAAATCATTTACATTACGCCAGGTTAAGCTAATGTCATTAAGGTCCTTTTTAAATGACACCTATGATGCAGGGATGGGAATCATGGGAATCCCTGCCTTGGAATGATGAGGTATATGCAAATATATCCAGCAAGAAACTGTTTTCTCTCAACTAGTTTATAGAAGGGAACAGCAGCAGCAGCAAAGCAAAAGTACATGATGTCACTGGATTTACCATGGACTACTACTGAAGCTGACCACGTTCTCACTGGGCAGATGATTTATCTGTCACACCTCGATCTCCCTCTGTTGGCTGCGATGATTCGTCTGGGGTCCCCACATGACAGGTCTTCTTGCAATGAGATGAATGGATCCATGTTGGTAGTCCTGCACAGCAACTGCAGTCATTAGCAGAACCTGAAAAGGCCCCTTCCACCTTGGACTGAGGGAGTTTTTCCTCTGGAAATTATTTTTATGTAGACCCAATCAGCCGGTTGTAGTTGTTGACAGGGTTGGTCAGGAGGCTTTGGTAATACTGCTTTTACTGATTGAGGATATTGCTGCAAAATTTTGAGGAGTCTCCTACAATAACAAATTAGAGCGTCATCTGACAGAGTTGAATCAACATTTTCCACTGGAGGGGTAGCTGGAAAGGACCATGGATCTTTTCATTAATATCTCATATGGACTCAGTTTTCTGGTGGCATTTAGTGAGGCCCTCATACTCATTAATGCTAAGGGAAGGGCTTTGGGCCACTTTAAGTGGGTTTCAGCACAAATCTTTGAAATTTTATTTTTAAGGATTCTGTTTACCCTTTCCACTAATCCAGATGACTGGGGATGGTTGGGACAGTGAATACTCAAGTAAGTATTAAAAGCTTTACATAACTCTTTAAACAGATTATTATTAAAATGTGTTTCCTGGTCACTGGTAACAATGTTGGGTATACTGAATTTTGGTATATAATCAGATAACAATTTTTTAATAACTGTGACTGCATCAGCTTTGTGACATGGGTAAGCTTTCACGCATGCTGAGAACATGCACACTACCACCAAAATAAATTGTAAATTGTTAGTCTTAGGCATCTGGATGAAATACAGCTGTATATTAACAAAAGGTCCCCAGGGTGGAGGTAGACATGAAGATTTGCAGTTGGCATGTTTGCTTATGTTCTATTCCAAACAAATACTGCAGTTTTGTACACACTGAAGTATCAAAGAGGAGACATGAGGGGCATACCAACTTTGGGTAATTTGATTAAATAAAGCTGTCTTACCTGTATGGGCCGGTAGATGATATGCCCTTACTAGGTAAGGTAGCAAAGAGGTCGGCTGTCTGGATGTCGCCGTATTCCATCAGAGGATTTTCTACATCCATCCTTCAGTCACCTCAGAACTTTTCCCTGTGGTGCTTCAGCTTGAAAGGGTGACAGTCTGGAAAATCAAACACATTATTACTGTGTAGTTTGTTGCTGTCATCATACAAAGATGTTTACAACAGTTTACTACTGCTTGTTTAGTAGCTTGGTCTGCCACATTGTTACCATTTGTAACCATGTAACTGCTTATTTAGCAGCTTGGTCTGCTAAGTTGTTACCTTTTGTAACAATGTTTAACCACTTTTGATGTGCACAACATTTGCATATCATCTACTCAGAGGCGATCTGTGCTTAACATACAAGTCCATGTCAAACCCAGAGCTGTTGGACATGCTACACTTAAAGAAATCCCAATCCCTCAGAGCCACATGCTCCAGGGATCTAAACCTTGTCATCACAATAAACAAAACATGCTGGAGGGATAGGTTCCTGACCCAGAGACTCCCCAGACTCTGGAATAGATTGCCCATACATGTCAAGCAGAGTGCCTCTTTGGTCCTCTTCAAAAGGAACCTTGACTATTGGATGGGAGAAAGGAAATTCACCCCGAGGATCACGTCAGTCGCCCTGCTAGACAGGGGTCCAGGGAAGTAAATAGTGTGGGAAGAAATAGCCAGGGAATTGTTATGGCTAGGCTTCTATAGGCCCTAGGGCTGATAGCCTAGTACCAACCTATGATTACAGACAGCTGTTTAGATAACAAATGTGTATCTAACAATGATTTTATGTACCCTGAATTTTAAATTTGATTTCCTGAAGAGGTTAAAAACCCTCTCTCCAAAGTTGCCCAAAGTCATGTACCACCCCGAAAGCATAACGGCTGTCTGTAAAAATATTAGCCACCTTTTGTCTGTGGCTAACTTTCAGGCTTTTTGCAAAGCCACTAGCTCAGCCATTTGAGCAGAGTGAACACCCTCTAATCCTTGTTACAACAATATTGTTTCCTCGGTGCAGACTGCTATTCCCGAGATCAACTTTTCTGTTTGATCTCTTCCATAGGAACCATCCACAAACAGATGCATGTCAGCATTGGGTATAGGAGTGTCCTTTAAGCCCTCCCTAGGAGAAAGCAAATAGTTACTTACACACACAATCATGCTCTTTACCATCCTTAGCAGTAGGCAACAGAGATGCAGGATTTAGAACAGGCCAGTGGATCAGAGAAATACATGGATCAGAAAGAAGTCTTAAGTTCATGTCTAGTTAAACGTGCAGTCAAGAAGGGAAGAGTTTCATTTTAAGTAATAAAGATGATTCAGATTAAGGGATAACTACTATAAGATCCTACTCTGAGATATTAAATGACCAAGATAACGTACCTGAGGGATAACTACAGCTGTCATTTTTTTTTTTGTTGACACTTTGTGTCCTTTTCTTGCAAGGATAGTCAGAAGATGCAAGGTATCCTGTTAACATTGCTGACAGGAATTTGGTGCTATCAGTAAATCATTTACATGTTGTACTAAGACAGACCCACCCGAAAATGTCACATTATCCAAATCTTTTGTAGAATTTGAGAAAATAATGAAGATTCAGTATGTCCCTGCGACAACAGTGTCCAGGTATATTGCTGTTCTTGATAAGTAAAAGCAAACAGAAACTGACTGTCAGGGTGAATAGGTATAGAAAAGAATACTGAACATAAATCTATCACAGAAAAGTAACTAGCTGTAGGTGGTATGCAACTCAGTATTGTTGCCAGATTTGGAACAACAGGAAAAGTAGGTAATACTGCATTACTTACAGCCCTTAAGTCTTGTACATATCTATAAGTATCCTTTCCTGGCCTTTTCACTGGACAAATAGGAGTATTACAAGGGCTTTTAGCTGGTAATATTTTTTTTTGCTGTATTAGAGACTGAATTACAGGCTTGATTCCCTGCTCTGCTTCTGCTTTAGTGGATATTGTGGAACTCTGGGGAGTGGTTTTGATGGGTTTAATTTTATTTTTACTGGTTTTGCAGATTTTAATATACTGAATTTGTTAGCATGTTTAACCCATAAATTAGCAGGTACCTGCTATAGCAGTTTTTAGTTGTCCGTATGCCTTCAAAAAGCCTCCTCCCAGCTTTTGCTAAGAATTTTAACACTCCCCCCACTGATTCTGCTGGAACATCTAGATAACACCCCCTCTGTTTTTACAGCAAATGGTGCCACCCAGCTCACACAGAAGATTCACTGGTGCAGTTGTACTCAAAGAAAAAAAATGCCTTTCTTGTCAATTAGACCTAAAGAAATAGGTATAGGTTTTAAAACAGGATGTGTAACAGTAGCATTTGTTACACCAACTGCCTTTACTTTGTTTCCTATACTGGTATTTAACTGTCTGAAGTAACTTTTAGTACAGACCTAGTGTTTTTAGTTCCACCAAGAATAGAATTGGCTTTGCATTTATTTCTACTTTAATGTAGGGTCCTTTTTGATTCAGTAGCAGCAAAGGGATTAAGATTTATTTTTATTTTATTATCCTGCCATAGTCAGTATGGTGATTTGCAGCACTTAATAAGGACTTTGTCTTTTTTTCTGCCAGTCTATAAACACTTGCTTTATTTTATTTTGTACAGGGCTTGCAAACCAGGCTCAAAGGCAGCTGCAGTAGCTGGTTTAGCTTGTTCATTTGGGTCTGGTATTTTTGAATGTTTATCAAACACTGCTTTAAGATTACTCAAATTATCTGCAGAGGCTTTCTCTTTATTTTGCCTACATGCCTGACACACTTTTGTAATTTACCAATGCTATCCTTTTATTTATTAGTGCATTTTTTGTGGGAATAAAATTTATTTTAGCCTTTTCAAGTAACTGTTCTTATTTTATTGGAGTAACTTTCCGAAGCATCTGGTTTAAATCTGTCCAAGTAGGGTTATAATTTTTTTTTCTCGATTCCTCCTCATACCTTTATGGATGTTTTTTTTTCTCTTTCAGTTAGAAAACATTTAGACATAGTATGCAAATCAGCATTAGCCCCCCCCCCCCATTTTTTTAAAGGTACCAAAAAAAATCTTCTACAGAGGCAATAGCCTCTTTTCCTGCCCTATCATGTGAGCTCTTGTGATGAGCCACAGGAGTGTCAAACACTAGTGCTCCTGTTGGAAAGGTAGAAGCTTGTTGAGAATAATAGGAAGAAGGAAGGAAAAAAACTTTTTAACTGCAGATGGTGTTCTAAAGATGAGAGCTAACAGCAGAACTAAGTTAAGGTGTAACAGTACCCTGCTGACCTTGTGCTCAAAAAATGCAGAGGTCTGAGAAACAGCAGAATCTTGTACAGGAGCCACCTGTGTACCGGTACATATGGGGGTGGGGTGCAGTAGCTACTGGAGGATTATTATCCCCTTTAGACGTTTATGCTTTTTGGCCATTTTCAGTTTGTTCCAACCCTGCTAAGACAGGATAAAGGGATCCTTTTTTACTGGTCTGTACTGCCTTTTTAACCTCTCTTACTTGTTAAAACAGTTTTTTTATTAACATCCTGCAACCCTCTTAATGCTGACTCCTTTTCCCTTTTAAGTGCTTTACTGTGCCAAGAATAAAATGCTGTCATTTGTTCCCCACTTGCTTTGCTTTTTTTTCCAAAATGCCTTTCAATGGCAGCAATTTAGTCTTATCACAAGTTCCATTTAATGGAAATACTCCACCAGCACAATTCTTAGTAGACTGTCATAACCTTAGTAACCAGTCATGCAGATATTTACAACTTTCCTTCCTATAAGGACAGGTCTAAAAGCCGCGATGGTGCAGCGGTAGCATTGTCGCTCAAAGCAAGAGGTTCTCCCATTCGATTATTGGCTGAAGCGCCTTCTGTGTGGAGTCTGTATGTCCTCCCTGCGGTCGAGTGGCATTCAAAAGACATGCGTGAATGGGCATGCCTTCGTTGAAGGTTGGGCGTCGGGCTGGCACCTCGGCACCATAAAAATCGACTGCCAATCATTAGCGGACCGGAGTTCCGCTGTGGCAACCCCTAACCGGGAAAACCCAAAAGAAAATCAACAACTTTCTATAAGGACAGGTAGCTTACATCCTTCTAAGTTGGGAATTGCTGAGTGAAGGCTCAGTGTCTGTTATTGTAAAAGTGTATTAGTTCTGGTTTAAGCACTTGGGCTCCAGGCCAGTTATTTTACATCAAGAAGGTTTGTGGTCTGCACTCTTGTGGGAGTAGAGGCTAGATGATGTTCGTGTTTCACTCTTGCAGTCATCACATTTGGGTTATCTGCTTGCAGTAGCCCTCAGTCGGCCTGATTAACAAAGTCTTGCGTCCTGTGTCGATTGCTGTCCCTTCTTTCGTGACGTCAGGTCGTCGGGGGTATAAACCATGCAGCCGATGCCATTACATCAGTCTTTCTTGCTGTGCGGTAGCTGAAGCAGAAGCAGTTCGCAAGTGCCGGTTGGCCGACTCCTGAAATTTTCGTTTTCGAGTTTCAGAACCCCAAAGTCTTCAACTAAAAACCAAGTACCCCGTTGGGGAATCTTTTTCTTGCTCTAAACTGATGTCAGTATAAGTAAATAATTGTATTACTTGTGGAAAGCAAATACCTCATAAAGATTTTCATTCGTACTGTATTCCTTGTCTAGGCCCTGACCACGATGTACCTCTCTGTCTTTTTTGTGCCTTATTTAAACCACGAACTATCCGTCGTCGGTATATTTTCGCTTCTAAATATTTTGGTACTCTGTTCAATTATCCTGATATGTCTTCGGTAAGCCATCCGACTACTGACATTCTGAAAAAACACAGAGACAGGCCGCCTAGGTCCAAAGCTGCCGACGACACTTCTCCTAAGCAAGTTGCCAGTTCACTGGTACTCAGTAAGATGCTTTTGCAGCCCCTGATACCTGCTACTTCAGATTTGCAGGCCTCTACTGAGACACATTCAGAGTCCGGTATGCCGCGAGATACTTCAACTGTGGAACCTGCAAATGTCTCTACCTTGGATGGGTCCGGAGCCACTGTGCAGGCACTGGCTTCTGAGGGTGTAGTCAGGCCTGCTAACTTGCGTATTAAACTGATGCCATCTTCTTCTTCAAGGCCTAAAACTCGAACCATGCCTAGAAAACTGATGACCAGACCACATGATCAGGCCTCTATGCCTTAAAAACAAATGGTAAGAATAGCTGAAGACCTTATTACTTTAATCAGGGGAAGCCAGCCTTCCCCCTCTAAGAGACCTAAGACTGAGTTTGCTTATGATACTTATGACCAGGATTCTGAATTTTCTGTTTCCTCTGATAACCAGGATTTACCCTTATCTACCTGTGAGGATTCTGATGCTGAGGACTCTGTTCCCTCTGCTTCTCGCCCAGAGGATTTCTCTTTTGGTGAAACCTTGCATATACTGTCGGGGAGCATTTTTGTTGGGAAAGTCAGGATTTCTCTGATTCTAAAAAGAGATTTAGGGATTTCTTATTCCTGCCCCAGCACAGGCCTTTAGCCATACCTCCTGTACTAGACATTGTTGATGATGCCTTTGCGGAATCTAGCTTGGCCCCTGACTCTTTACCTCCTGCTCCCAGAAAACCTGATGGATATTACGGGTCCCTGACTCTCACAAGTTCCTTTTTAAAAATCCTACTGTGGATCCTGAGACCATTTCACATGGACCCAAGGGCATTAAAGCTACTACTGCCAAAAATCCTACCCCCTCTGATAGAGACTCCAGGGAGCTTGATAGATGGGGTAAGAAGGTATACACTTCTGCAACTTTGGCCATTAGAGCCTTATACTGCCAGTTTCATATGTTAAAGTATCAGCAACATATTATTGGATTGTTTAAACAGAAAATGATGATGATTCCTGATTGTGCTGAAAATAAGGATTTACTGGATTTACTGCATTCAGTTGAACAAGTTGGAAAACATACTTTGCAATGTGGTTTTGATTCTCTAGAGGCATCTTGCAGGGCTGCTGTAACTGGGTCTGTACTTAGAAGGCATGCTTGGCTTAAGGAGCAATCCTTGCCAGATCATGTTAAAGTGAAATTACTGGATGCTCCCTTAAACCAGGATGCCTGTTTGGCAACAAGGCAGAAGTTGTTCTTAAAAAGATGGAGGAAAAAGCTAAATCTATGCAAGTTGTTAAAGATTTTTTTACAAGTACAACCTCCAAGATTTAGTAGGCATTGGCCTTCCAAGAACTGGTCCTTTACTGCTTCTTCCAGACCTTCTCAGTCCAAACCCAGATCCAGCAGAGCTCTCAGGCTTCAGTCCCAGGGTGCGCACAGGACTAAGCAGTGGAGGGTCTCCACTTCCAAATATGGGAGTATTAACCCCCCCCCCCCATGGTAAACTGTCTCAATGACTTCTTTTTTAAACTTCCAAGCACTTCTCAACTGACTGCCCCTTTGGGGGGAAAGATTGCTCTTCATGCAAAGAACTGGGAACTCATTACCCAGGACAAATGGGTTTTAAATATAGTGTCCCAGGTATACAGATTTCACTTCTACATGTTACCAACACCAAGCGGGTGGCTAGATCTACCCCCAAATCAGTGGGCAGAGGCCCAAAAGCAAGTACTTTCTCTCTCAAGCATGGGGGCTATTCATTTGGTACCAGAAGAGGAAAAGGGACAAGGTTTCTACTCAAGACTTTTCCTGGTACCCAGAAAAGACAATTCATGGTGTCCTATCCTGGACCTGTCTATTCTAAACATCTTTTTGGTGATTCCAAAGTTCAAGATGCTGACTCTTCACCAGTTGCTCCCTATGCTAGGCAAAGACGCCTGGTTGGCAGCACTAGATCTAAAGGAAGCATACCTGCACATCCCAGTCAGGGACTCTTGCAGAAGATACCTACGTTTCAAAGCAGACTACATGCACTATCAGTTCTCTGCACTGCCCTTTGGTTTATGTACTGCGCCCAGGGTATTCACAAAGTGCCTAACTCCAGTCATGCATTTTGCAGGCAAAGAAATATTCAAATATACCCATACCTGGACGATTGTCTAATTCAGGCAGAAAGCCAGGACATACTTTTGAATCATGTGGCCTTTCTGCAAAGGGTGCTAACTTGTCTGGGGTACACCATAAACGAAAAGAAATCACACCTGGTACCCTGTCAACAAATTATATTCCTGGGAGCTAGCTTGAATACCACTTCCCAGATGGCTTTCCTCATGCCAGAGAAACAAATTAATTTGACAACAAGTGGCCACAAAAACCCTGCTATCCGCAAGGCAAATACTACAAGCCTTGGGGTTCATGGCCTCCTGCATTCTTCTAATTCCATATGCAAGACTGCATATGAGGAAACTACAATGGTATCTAAAAAGCCTATGGTGTCAACATTCTCAGGATCTAGAAGCAATGATTCCTATCATACCTTGCCTACGCCTAGAGTTCCTTTGCTGGGCAGAGGCCTGCCACCAGAACAAGGGACTACTATTCACACTACCCCCTGCCGACCAAACCCTAACAACAGACACATCAGACTATGCATGGGGGGGGCTCACCTGGCAGGGAAGTGCATTCAGGGCAAATGGAACCCAAGTCAAATGCACCTGCATATCAATCAAAAAGAAATGTTAGCTGTACAGAATGCTCTGACAGCCTTCAAGGACCACATTCTTCCAGGACAATTAATGGTAAAGACGGACAACACCACTGTTATGTGGTACATAAACAAGCAGGGGGGTACATATTCTTGCCCTCTGCAGACTAGCCATGGCATTGTGGAACACAGCCCTGAGCTACCAAGTACATCTACAAGCTCATTTCCTGCTAGGAAAACTAAATACACTGGCAGACAGACTAAGCAGAAAACTCATTGACCCACAGAGTGGAAACTGGAACCAAGGATTTTCAACATGTTGACAAGCAAATGGGGGAGCCCAGATATAGACCTGTTTGCCTCCCTCTAGAACTATCAATTGGACAGATTTTGCACAAGGACTCCCCAGAAACAAGCTTGGAAACTGGATGCTCTGTCCTTCACATTTTAATAAGCTGGTCTTGTCCCATAACACCTCAGTCTAAAAGTATGCTCTCGCAAATAACTATATTTTCTTTCCTTCCAATTTCCTTGTTTTGAATCATTGTTGTGCTCATTTAATTGATTTTATTCAAGACCTCCAAAAATTATCTGTTGATGTGGATTGTTGGCTTTTCTAAAACTCTGCTTTTGTTTTACTTGGTGTTTTGTTTGCCTTCATTCTGCTAAGTTGCTTAAAGTCATTGTAAGTTTGCTTAAATGCTTTTTACACCTTTTCTACATGTATCATACTTGGAGCTTTTCTCACCATGCTGCCATTGAAAAAGGACTTCTTATATCCGGATAGTTAACCTGGTAAACAAATGCTAATAAGTAAGCATTTTTTTAAACTCCTTTATTGAATTATCACTTAAGACATAGGCAAACATACATTTATGTAGAAGAATGCAAACCATATTAATATATTCCCATTTACCAACATTATACATCACGTATATTCTTTTGTATAATTATCATCAGTCCAACATTACATACATTGCTGAATTCCTGCCTTCCCTTAAACCTTATTCTTTCTCCTGGACATTATTCTGCATGTGCTATTCCTACAAATTCATTTTTTCTATGTAATTTGCGTATTTCCTTTACTTATAGATCCTACTTACATTTCTTTTATCTCTGTAAAAATATTCAGTACTTCAGTTACAGTTAGTTAAACTTTGATTTCCATTTTTAGCAGTTGTTTTTTTTTGGCAGCCAGTAGCATTAATCTTAGTAATGTCTTACTGTGTCTAGGCAATTCAGATGCTGTGTCCCAGGGCAAAAGAATAGTTTCTGTAGTTTTAGCCATTTGCCCCACCACTATTTGACAAAGAATTTTGCAGGAAGGTTTTAAACTCTGCCAACTCGTTACACTCCCAGACAACATGTTCCCAGTTACCTCTTGCTTTTCCATCACTCTTTCAGCATTTGCTATCTACCTGTGCAAAAATTCTTTGAAGTCTCATTTGGGGTATAAAAATACCTTTGCAAACAGATTCAAGCAAAAATCCTAACCCTTTGGGGCTGTTTTGCATACTTGGGAGACGTACATATGTCCTTCCATTGCTCCTTTTAAATTGCATTTCCAGTCTCTCTTCGTAGTCTTTTCTAACCTCATCATATTGTTTTTTTGTGCATTGCTTTATATGCCCTACTAATTATCCATTTACACTTGATTAAAAACTCTGCCAGATATAATCCTTCACTTAGGACTCCATGATCCCTTTCTTTTTGCCTGTGCTGATAGCCATCCCTGGCCATCTCAAACCTGCAGTCCACATTTCTGCTTGGTTTCATCCCACTATCGCCTTTCTGTCTAGTTCCTTTGCCAGTTTTCTTCAGTAAATTCCTGCCCGTTTTATTTACTACTAGCAGTCATCCCTACTAGCAAAATCTCCTTTCTCCATTCCTGTGTTGACTTAGTTCTTAGAAGACTTTCTGCAACTATGTAAAACTGATTTTATCAATATGGAGAACGCCAACTAGGGGTATAGAGAATAGGCAAGAAAGGGCTGTAATTTACTGTAAAAATTTTGAAAAGGGAACCAAGGTATTAAAAGCGAATAACTAGAGGAAAAGGAGATAGAATTGTATGAGGCCAAGCAGAAGTTTGGACTGCAGGGTGGAGATTTCTTTTCCTTCCTGGGAATGATAAGAGTGCAGGCAAAGAGAAGTGGACAGGGGAGTGCTAAGTAAATGGCCAGCTCTTGTGGATGTTTTAACAGTCTCTAGAGCAGAAATTGCTGTTAAAAGGAATAATTAGTAGGGTTTTTAAAACAGTGTGTGTGATAAGTATAAGAATTAGTCAGAGGAGGTTGGAAATGACTGAGAAGAGAGATTGAAGACTGAAGTCTTTGCCACCTGGGAGAATGCAGACCTCCTCACTTTGTGCTCAGTTTACCATGACATGAGGTTGACATCAGTGGATTTATTCTTTGCCCTTGGCATAGGCAATTCCTTTATGTTCTTCCTTTCCTTCCATTTCCACAAGTCATTAGAAAGTCTCAG
Source organism: Protopterus annectens (assembly GCF_019279795.1). Lineage (NCBI taxonomy): Eukaryota > Metazoa > Chordata > Ceratodontiformes > Protopteridae > Protopterus > Protopterus annectens. The sequence goes on along the minus strand of NC_056735.1, from coordinate 1,997,794 downwards.
TAATAAAGATCAGTACTAATTCTTATCACCCCTTGATGGCCAAGATGTGTGGGTTTCAGCTTCACGGATCTTTGGCAGTACAAGAGAAGTTTTGTGGTCTAAGCCAAATACATATCTTTTCAGTTGAGTTAACAGCTGTCGGGACCTTAAGGCTTTGCTTTTAATGTATACCTCTGATCCCCCTGCCTTGGCTTGTAGGGGTTTCAGAGGTGTGTAAAACTTCTTGTAAGCCTTCACTCTGTAGCTGTGTCTCCAAGTATACTGGTTCCCCTGTACCACCCCAGTTGGTTAGCCTGAGGTGATTTTGATTTATTTTAGACACCTATATGATTTGGGCTCAAATATTCCATGGTCCTAGTGCTTGTTTCATCTGTCTGAGCATCATGGTCTTGTGGACCACAATACTGTGTCTCAGCAGTAGCTGGTCAAGCAGTCCTTTAAAACATATTCCTTTGAATTACACCTTTTTTGGAACTTTAACCTTATAATAAAAAGCGTACCCATTCCAGTCTGATAACTTTGGAGCTTTGAAGCTCTTGATTTGTTTTTTTTTTTTTTTTTTTTTCCTGGTGGTCATTTCCGTTGGGAAGAGGATCTCTACTTCAGGCTCTCACGTGTATGAAGTCAGGTCTGGACTTTAACAGAGATGGGGTATTCCTCTGGATGAACCCACATTTCCTTCCAAAGGTAATTTCAGAATTGTCCCTAAGACAGTCTAACCATCTCTGTCTCTTAGCTATCCCTGTGGGAGCACAAGCCGCAAGCAGTGGTTGTTACACCTAGAATGTGCATCAGTAGCTCAGGTGTTATGAAATAGATGCATGAGTTAAAGATGGACAAGTGTCTCCCCTTTGTGGCAAAGATAGAAGGGATCACTGGTGCCAGGCAGACACTAAGTGGATTGCTAGCTGCAATTGTCTATTGTTATCACACAGCTAATAACCCTTCAGCTGGTGTTGCAGTCTGAGCCCACGTCAGTATGGACGTGGCTGTCTGCAGTGCTTGCTTCAAGCATGTCACTGTTGGAGACATTTATGCCATGGGCACTTGCTCTTCGCTAAACAGTATCGTCTTGAATATAACTCTGGGATCTGGGCCTTATTTAAGAAGCATTATTTCAGACTTGGCTTTTTGAGATCTGTGCTTGTACTATATTCCAGCTTCTTCTACCTTGGTTGATACTGCTTGGGATTCATCCCAATCCAAAACTCAGCATGGAGGATTCACAAATGTATGCCCTAATTGTTTCAGTTGCTCTAGGAGAGTACCTTCTTTGACGGGTTAGGAATAACCTCCTGCCACTGATCTCAGTGGACCATTTGTAGGTACAGCCCAAGTGAATAGGATCATACAAGAAGTGAACAAACAACTTTACAGATACAAGGATATGCTATAAAACCTATACGTATTTACAGTTGTAAAAATATGCTACAACATTTAGTTCAAGAACCAGTTTATAAGGTTAAAACATGGATGGAAAAATAAACTATTAAAAAATAAACCAGTAAAATAAACTAATAGATGGAATGAACCAGGGCAGCAGTTACTGAGCCAACCACAGCTAATTAGCTTTTCAGGACTTTTTATTTTTCTGCAAACCAAGGCCTGGACAGATCATAGTTCATTTTACTAAGACTTCTGCTGTTTTGGTAGTACATGGTCTTTACCCCTGACATCTGTGTGGTCTTCTGTTCAACTTTTGTTACTAACTATAAGCTGAATGTTCTTTTTAAGTCTGAGGGGTCGCTGTTGCAGTTAAGGGCATGCTGACTGGAACAACTTTGTTTAGCAGTGCAACATAAGGGTACACTCCTTAGTGTGCTGTCCTTCGGATGAGACATTAAACAGAGGTCCAATCTGCTTTAGTTGGTGGTAGCTCAGGTGAATGTAAAAGATGTAAAAGATCCTACTGCACCTATCAGAAAGAGTAGGGGGAATTTCTCTGAAGACCTGACAAAATTTCCCCTAGTAGTATAAATACCACCTCAGGTCTCCTCAGAAAAGAGGCTACTAGTCTACTATGACTAACCTGGTCAACAAAGAATAAATAAATAAAATAAATTCATGGTTTAGAATTATTCTACCTGTAGGTGATTTTTTTTTTTAATATAGGTACATAAGGGAAAGAAGGTACTGTGTTATAGCTGTAGAAGATAGTCATCCACGTTTTTCTTTTCCATCTTCTGACTGTTTGATCTTTCCCACCTTCCCCCCTTTAACTTTGTTTTTTTTTGTATAATTTGCCCTTTCTTTTCTTGTGGTACTGTGTTGTAGCATGAGCCAGTAGAAATATTGCATTTGGGTGCTGAGATAGTTTACAGTTTTGGTCTTTTGCTGTATAGGAGAAAGCCAAGAGTGGAAGTTGCTGCGTTAATTTTTGTAGCAACTTAGCTGAAGCTTAGCTTGGAAAACATAATAGACTTTTCACTTCTGAGTTGCCTGGTAATAAAGGCTGTGTTCCTGCAAGATTTTGATAAGAGAGAACTTTTTGCCACCTTGCAAAATTTTACCCTGCATTAGGTAATGAGAATTTATTGTACTCGCCTCATACTGCACCAGCCTGGAATTTTTTCATTGTGTGCTTGCTTCTTTTTATTGGCAATGTACCAGAGTTTTTTCTTGTGCTTTTAGGGCTTACAGATTCTGCCTCTTGGCTTGTTCTGCCTTTCATTGCCTACCCAATATAAAAACAGATGACAGTCTGCTACTGCTTGAAAGAGCAAAACATTTGAACAGCCTTTTCTGTACACCTAACCCCCAGGTGATGGATTACCAAACTGGAAAAAGAAGAAATTGGTTTTATTTTGGTTACTGTCACACTTCACATCTTTCAGATTTTGCATAATGAAAACAGACCTTTCACTAGAGTCATATCTGTGTAACTGGAAAAGGTTTAACTTTTGATGTCAGAGCTCATCGCCCTTGCTGGCTGGGTCATCTAAACCTCTATATAACTTTTTTAATTTCCACAGTCTGGCAGTTTCTTGTTCTGATAAACGTTTCTTTCTACCTTGTCAGAATGTCTTTCTTGGCAGTTTCACTTACTTTTCTTTATGCTATTAAATTGTTCTTGAAGAGATTTGCTACACCTTGAACCTCAAAGAATAATTTTAGTGATCATTAATGATCTGAAATTTTATTCTGTAAAAGTTAGGAAGGCTTTCTTTTTGAAAGCAGCCTGCTACTTTTCCTTGAAATGTGCAGCTTTGCCAATGAGCACATTCAGGGTGTCGTCACAGCTCATCTTCCAGAGAGATTACTTTGTCTTTTGTTATTAGATGATTGATCTCTTGACTGACAACCTGATCTGTTTACGTTTTCTCCAAACAGGCTAGCTGTGCTATCTTTACAAAGCAAGAAGGAGATTTTTCAATCACAATCGTTTAAGGCATGTTGGAGGCTTTCACTCCATCCCACCCCACTTTGGTGATGACTTGCGTTTTTGCCCACTGTTCATGATTACCAGAAAGACAGGCACAAAGCAGATGTTACATGAAAGTTTTGTGATAATCTGCTATAATAACAGTTGATTTGCACAACTCCTGTCTTTTTGGTGCTTGTTTCTTTCCCAGTATATTTGCTTGGTTTGTTTTATTTGTACTGTTCTGGCTCTTTATCACAGATGAATGTGAGAGTGTATGTAATGTGTATGAACTACAGACTCTGGGATCATTGTCTCAAGACTTGTATGTCTGTATTCTGCAGTTGATTGTTTTGGTCAAGGATGATCTAATGTCCTGACTAGTATCGTTCCTTGGGAAATACAGTAAGGAGCACAGCAGTTAAGCATATTGTATTAATTATATTTTATGGAGAGAAAGGGTTTCACTTTATTCTATCGGATATTGTTTGTGCATGGCTGCAGACACTAATCTTATGGTAAAGTAGGTGTTAGAGGCCAGGTGAGGGCATCGGGTCTATATTAAAAGACCAAAGAGGTGTTTCAGCGAACACCTCTTGGTCGACAAATAATGAGCGAATGCACTAAAGCGCGAACACTCAAAACAAGGATTTCTTGGCCATCCCTGTGTATTCGCCTCTTTCCTCATTGTAGTACGATCTCGGAGTTGGTATATTTAGTTGGGGGGGGGTACATCCCCCAAATTATGTTTTAAAATGTGTGTGTTTGTGCTAGTGGTTTCTTTCCCAGGGAAAGAAACTGCTGATCTGAAGTAGTTAACTTCATTTGTCAGCAACCTTTGGGAATCTGATCCGACCTCGGATCCGAGCCGGCAATCTTTCATAGCTTAGATCTGAGCTCCTAGCTCCCCCCCTTCACCCATAATCCCCTGCCAACCCTGACTGACCTCAGATCTAGTTTGCCACGCTTCTTGTCAGCAGCTAGGTTTTTGAGCTCCTGGTGTCGTAGGGTTTTTGTGAGAGATTTTCAATTTTTATTATCCCCTTAAGTGTCGAGTGAGTGTTGTGTGGTCAGGTTCCCTTTTTTGACTAAAACTGTCCGAGTTTTTACCTCCTTTTTAGTTAAACTTACCCTCCCTCCCCTTCGCTGGTCGTAGCATTCTGTGTGTTGTGTGTTTGGGGCCTAACGAGTGGATCTTTCTTTAAAATGTGTGAGGCCCCAAAACCCATCTTTTCCAAGTGCACCGAGTGTGGCCATAAGTTCTCCCCAGCGGATGGCCACACTCGGTGTGTGCGGTGCCTTGGGGTTGAACACCTTTCCTCTGGGTGTTCCATCTGCGCGGCTTTCAACCCCAGGGCACTGAAGGACCGGAGGTGGAAGCTGATCCTAGCGGGACTTTTGCCCCCGGATTCAGCTTCGGCCTCCGGTGCTTCTGTGGCCTCCTCCCCGGCTTTGGCGGCAGCCACTCCTGCCTGTCTCCCTCCGGTCGGGACTCAAACTCCCGCTGCAGCTCCGGAGGAGAGGGCGGCCAGGAAAGAAAAAAGGAGGGAGAAGCACCACAAGCGGCGGGCCGAGGCCTCCGCGTCGCCCCCCCGGCTAAGCGGTCTTCTCCCTCCAGGGCTTCCCGGTCTCCTCCTCCTCGGATCCGGTCTCCATGCTTCTCACCTGACCCAGAGGAGGAGGAGACCCAGTCTCCATCGAGGTCATCGAGGCGGCATTCCCAGCCAGCCTCGGTGGCCTCGTCGAGATCGACTAGCAGCCTTTCCGACACAGATTTGGACCAGATGATGCGAAGGTTTCTCCAGGCTTAACTGCAGATGGGAGTGCTCCTTCCTCCCCCCGTCCGGGGGGAGCTCGACACCTTTCTTTGCCCCGATAGCTCCTTCTCCGACCCGCTTCCCGGGTTTGGAGCCTTCGGAGCCGAGCAGCCTTGGAACCGGAGGTGGGTCGGCACCGACAGTATCGGGTACTTCGGCACCGACTCTTCCCTCGAGCCTGTCGGGTCCATTTTTGTCGGATCCGGACTCTCGGAGCCGTGGGCTGAGCGTCAGATCCGAGGGAATCAGTGCGTCTTTGGCTCCGTCTAGGTCTGAGCACACTGGTCCGTCGGATCCGATGGCTTCAGCACCGGCCCCGATCCATCCATCTGATCCGAGCGAGGGTCTGCTCTCGGATGCCAGAGAGAGCGGCTCTCCCCCGGCTTTCGATGTGGTGGAGAGGGCACTGTCGAGTGCTTCCAGGCCCCCCCGGTCCTTACTACGGCTCCACCCCGCACTCCCTCTCTGTTGGGTCCGGCTTCCATCACCCGGCCCCAGGGACAGCCTGCTTTGATGTCCCAGGTCGTTCCCTTGGAACAGGACGTGGCTGGTGAGACGTCCTCGGACAGCCCCCCCGAGGACGTCCCTCACAAGCGAAAGTGCAAGAGGAGGCACGTGGGCTGCCCCGAGTCCTTGACTGATGACACGGATTTAGATGAAGGGGAGGGCTCCCTTAGGTCACCCCCCGAGGATGTCTCCTTCGGAGACATCATGGAAATGCTCAGGATAAGAAGGGGGTGGTCTGCCCCCAAGGCTTCCTCGGACGAATCCTTGTTCCTGGAGACATTCAAAGCAGGCCCATCTACCTCTTGGGTGTCCCCTCCGCCCGACCCCTTAGTGGAACTTATTACCAGTAGGGCGTGGAAGGAGCCGGACACTGTGGATCCAGTCCCCAAATGCCCGGACAAGATCCTTAGTCCGCCCTCCGAGAGGTCCCATTGGAGCAAGGGTCCCCCCGTAGATGCCATGTTGGTGGCGGCGGCCACCAAGAGGGAATTAGCTCAGGAGAGTCCCTCGGTCCATCCACCGAGCATGGAGTCCCGTTTGATGGACCATTTAGGGAAGCGGGCCTTTAGTTCAGCGACCTTCTCGGTGAGGTCTCTGAACTACATGGCACATGTTATTCGACTGCAGCGGGACCTTATCAAAGAGTACGCTGCGTCGCCCCTGGAGTCCATGTCGGTGGAGGACAAACGGTTGTACTCCACTCGAATGGCCACTCTCAGGTCCATATCTAACACCTCTATGCGGCTGTTGTCCCACGCCACAGAGGGAGCCGCTAGAGCCAGCGGAGCAGGCCTCGTCATGCGACGTCAGGCCTGGCTCCGGCATTGCGATTTCGCGGAACCCTTCAAGGCGTCATTTGCGAATGCCCCTTTTGATGGTTCTGCCCTGTTTGGCAAGACCGTTCACAAGACTTTGGTCCAGAGTGAAAAGGACGGGAAGACGTCTGTCGTCGGAGTCCGCTTCTCTGCTCCCCAGAGGTCCTTCTCCAAGAACCAAAAGGGACAGAAGAAGATGTGGTTCTGGAAGTCGCAACAATCCCAGTCCACTCTGGATCCCCAGTCCTTCCGTGGCAGTGGAGGACAGGGTGGACGCTGCCCTAGAGGTAGTGGGGGCCTGAGAAATGGTGGGTCCAGAGAAGCTTTCTCTGACCGGCCCACCCAGCGACCCTGAGGGGTTGCCCGACTGCTCCTCTCTGGAGGCAGTCGGGGGACATTTTTCGAGGCACCTGGCAGCTTGGGAGTCCAAAACAACAGACCGCTGGGTGCTTCGCATTATATCCAGAGGATACCAAATTCCCCTTTCTCACATCCCTCACCAACCCAAACGCCTCCCCGACGTCCCACCCGATCAGAGGGAGGCTACAGCTGCCGAAATTCAACAGCTCTTAGGAAAAAGAGCCATCCAACACGTCCCCCCAGACCAGTTTGGATCGGGTTACTACTCCAGGTTCTTTTTGGTGCCAAAAAAGACGGGGGACCTAAGGCCAATCCTCGATCTCTCCCTCCTGAACCTGTCAGTAACCAACAAGAAGTTCCGGATGGTCACTCTTCAATCCATTTCTCCCCCTGTTGCAGGAGAGCGACTGGATGTGCTCGATAGACCTCAAGGATGCGTATTACCACATTTTGATGGACAAACGATCCAGGAGGTTTCTCCACTTCCGGCTAGAAGCCAGTCATTATCAGTTCAGGGTCCTTCCCTTCGGTCTCACCTCAGCCCCCAGGGTGTTCACCAAGGTATTAACAGTGATAGCGGCCCACCTGAGGCTCCAGGGAATGCAGGTGTTTCCATACCTAGACGACTGGCTCCTGACCGCCCCAACAAGGCATCTACTTTGCTCAGCCAGGAATTACTTTCTCCTCCTTGCTCCCCGGCTGGGGATCACTGTCAGCACGGAGAAATCCTTTCTCAAGCCGACTCAGGTGATGGACTTTATCGGGGCCAGATTAGACACCAACAACTTACTAGCCTTCTTAACCACCGAGCGACTTCACACCCTGAGGCTACATGTGCGGGCCATTTTACTATCATCGGCTCCCCCAGCGGGATTGGTCCTGAAGGCGCTGGGCTCCATGGCGGCCGCAATTACCCTGCTCCCCATGGCTCACCTGAACATGAGGGTTTTGCAATGGACTCTCCAAGTCCAATGGTCCTTCCGTCGATACCCTCTCAGTCACCCCATTCCCCTCAGCAAGGCTTGCAAAAGGGCTCTCGCATGGTGGTTGCAATCACCGGACCTCCAAGCGGGATGCCCTTTCTCCGTGGCCCCTCCATTCACCACGGTGACCACTGACGCCTCTCGCCTCGGGTGGGGGGGGCATTATGCGGGCAGGACGGTCCAAGGCACGTGGAACGATACAGAGACCTCATTGCATATAAATGTTCTAGAGATGAGGGGCAGTGCTGTTGTCATTGCAAGCACTTCAGAGCCTTCTTCCTACAGGAACAGTTGCAGTTCAGTCAGACAAACATGTCTGTGGTCTGTTACATCAACAAACAGGGGGGAACCAGGTCCTACCCACTCTGTCGAGAAGCTATGAGTGTGTGGGAATGGGTGATCTCGACCAACTGCTTTCTTATTGCAACGCACATTCCGGGACGGTCCAACATCCTGGCGGACAAACTCAGTCGCACCATACTGTCTCCTTACGAGTGGTCTCTCAATCCCCAGGTAGCGAAGCAGATATTTGCTGTATGGGGGTGACCCTGTTGCAATCTCTTCGCCTCTCCTTCAAACATGAAATGCAACAGCTACTTCACTCTAATTCCCCCCACCGGGGAATCCCCGAGAGACGCTCTGGTGCATGCTTGGCCTCCTGGTCTACTCTATGCTTACCCCCCTCTACCTCTGATGCTGAAGCTTCTACAGAAAGCCAGTCGGTTGGGGAGCAAAATGATCCTCATTGCCTCATTCTGGCCTCGTCAAGCTTGGTTCCCTTACCTCTGGTCTCATCTGGTGAATCCGCCTTGGATTCTAGATCCCCTCCTGGATCTGATTTCCCACCCCCTAAGCCTCCCAGTCCCGAACCTGGACAATCTCAAGCTTACGGCTTGGTTGCTCCAGTTCCACTCGTAGCTAGGACTCCCGGTATCTCCTCCCCAGTTAAAGCTATCCTAGTAGCAGCACACAAGCCTTCTACTAGGAAAGTCTATAGTAGTAAATGGAGACATTTCGCTATTTGGGCGGAGCGTCAGAACCTGGACCCTTTCACAGCTCCGTTGCCCGCCGTTTTGGATTTCCTTTCAGGGCTTTTTCATCAGGGGGCTAGCTGTTCCACAGTCAAAGTTCAACTAGCAGCTGTCTCTCATTACCACGTGGGACATGAACTGGGTCCATTGATCACCACGAAGTTATGTAAGACCTTTCTGAAGGGCACCTTCCTACTCGGACCTCCAATAAAGGAAGTAGTGCCTCCCTGGGATTTGACTTTAGTACTTCAGGCCTTGACAGCTCCCCCCTTTGAACCTGCAGTTTCAGCTGATCTCAAATATTTGTCATGGAAAACCGCCTTTCTCGTCACTATTACTTCAGCTAGGAGGGTCTCTGAACTTCAAGCCCTCTGTGTAAAACCTTATTTGACCTTCCACAAGGATAGGGTTTACCTCAGGACCAATCCCTCATTCCTTCCTAAGATTGCTTCCGAGGCAAATATTAACCAATCCATATTAACCAATCCATTAATCTGCCAGTTTTCTTTCCTGAATACCAGAACAAAGGAGAATACAAACTACATTCTTTAGATGTGCATAGACAGCTACGTTTTTACATTCATAGAACGGCTGGTCATAGACAATCCGACCAGTTGTTCGTCTCCTTTGCCAAATTTAACTTGGGTAAATCTGTGTCGAAGGTCACCTTGTCGAGGTGGATTTCGCAATGCATCCTTTTGGCTTATGAAAGTTCTGGCAGGCCCGCACCTCAGGGAGTCCGTGCCCACTCTACTCGGTCCATGTCTACTTCTGCTGCCTTTCGGTCTAGAGTACCCATGGATGATATTTGTTCAGCAGCCACTTGGGCTTCACCTCATACCTTCATCAACCATTATAAATTGGATATTATCTCTAGAGGGAGAGCATCCTTTGGCTCTGCAGTGCTCCGGAACATCCTTCCATGAAGGCCGCCCAAGGTCCAGGTAGCTGGGGACTCTGTCCCAAAGGTTGCTGACAAATGAAGTTAACTACTTCAGATTAAGAAGTTATGTACTCACCATAACATTCCATCTGAGTAGGTAAACTTCATATGTCTGCAACCGTCCCACCCTCCTTCCCCCTGACCTTCGGATGTTATTTGGCCAGAGGTTTTACTCTGCCCTTTAAGGAAGGTAGTTAGTTTCCTTTCTCAGCCTTATTGGTTATGGGCAAACTTGATCTGAGGTCAGTCAGGGTTGGCAGGGGATTATGGGTGAAGGGGAGGAGCTAGGAGCTCGGATCTAAGCTATGAAAGATTGCCGGCTTGGATCGGAGGTCGGATCCGATTCCCAAAGGTTGCAGACAAATGAAGTTTACCTACGCAGATGGAACGTTATGGTGAGTACATAACTTCTTATTTTGAGCATTTGTGCTGTAGTGCGTTCACTCATTGCATGTCGACCAAGAGGTGTTCGCTGAAACACCTCTTCGGTCTTTTAATATAGACCCAGGGCATCCAAATGATATTGCTGTCTTTCCAGGCAAGAATTGTTCTGTGTTTTTAGGTGCCATAACAGAGTGAAAATTTATTGCATGGGGCATTTCCTTGTCTGAAGCATTTTGAGCTGGCCAAATGCTTGTGACAAAGATGTTTGCTGTAGGCTATGATTACTGATATAAAAGGAAATTGAGTCAGTTTTATATAACTACACTCAGTACTTTACACAACTGTACTGTCTTAAGATGTCTTTAACTACATTCACTCTTTGGAAATTACATGGTGCTTCAGCAGGTCATTGTATGTGCATCATATGTTTAGTTATCTGTAATCCTTTTATTGTGCCATTTTTTATGCTTTGTTTCAGCACTTTTGTTTCTAGGATTTCAGTGAAAGTTGGCTAAGCCAAGCCTGATAAACCAGTCAACCCACAATAGATAAATTTAGCTAGTTTTTGCTTGCTATTTTGTTTTTCATATATTGTTTATACAGTTAGGTCTGTGAGCAGTAGTGCATGTTCTTAAATTTGAGATCTGTATTTAAATGCGAAGGAAGCTAAGAAGATTGTTTTAGAGCACTTTTCTTCACGATTGCCTCCAAGACAGTCCAGTACATTTATGTTATGAGATCCATGTGGTTTGCCTAGGTTTAGGCCACTTGTGTGGTAGATGCTCTGTGGTTCATTTGATATTTTTTTCCAACATTTTGATCATGTATACTGTGTGGCACTGTTCTCTAGACATTTGGATATTTCAACTTTATGATCCTATTTTAGACTAATGTAATCCAAAATATTAATTCCCACAGTTCTTATTCCACAGTCAGCATAATTTTTGCTAGTGGGGTGCACACATTTTCTTTTGGGAGTTTTGACATTTTATTACCTTTAGACTGCATGAATATATCAAGTTTAGCACGTTTCTCATTATAAATAGCCTGTAGGGGGTGAAAAGGTTTATTGGCATCCAAGTGCTAGCAGCAAATTAGCTTATAATGACTAGAAGTCAGAAGCGGCGATATGTAATGAACTTAACCAACCGAGTTCATTATCCACTGTACAAGAAATGGTCAAAAGTGATAATTTAAATAGTTATTTTTGGAGACTTTGGAGAATATAATGAGATGGACGCATGTGCAGGTCGTAGCTGGTACTTCATAGGATATAGCTTTTAATCACACTTGTAAATATTAAACAGTTGAGCTGTTTGGTAATGCAAAAAGATGTGTAAAATTGTGTCTTTACAGCTAAACATGTTCTGTTTTATTTCTTCAGTCTTATCAGGAAGAAAACATCCGGTTTAGAATCTGCAGCTACAATAAGAACTAAAGTGTTTGTTTGGGGCTTGAATGACAAAGACCAGCTGGGAGGACTTAAAGGTTCTAAGGTATTGTTAATCTCTGTGCATGCTAACCTGTGCAGGTAAATGCAGTTTTAATTTTTTTTTAAATATTTTTAACATTACTTCCTGTAGCCATCAACCTTCACATGATCATCAGACTTGTTCATTCTCTCTTGGGGCAAGATCTGATCATGGGAGACCATCACTGAAGCAGCTGTCAGGTTTTCTGGTTATGATTTATGTCCTCACTCCTAGGTGGCTGGTGTGTTCACTTGCTTATGTGGGCATTTGGTGTGACTTCCCCTTGACTGGAATGTGAACAGTTATAACCCCCCTCTACTCCTCATTATTGAACTAACAACAGCCATGATCATGTCGCTGGGCTGGATGCTGCTGAACAGTCACATTCACCCCCACCCCCCCCGTCCCCATCTGCTCCTCATTATTGAACTAACCACAGCCATGATCATGTCACTGGCTTGGATGCTGCTGAACAGCCATATTCACCCCCCCCCCATCTACTCGTCATTATTGAACTAACAACAGCCATGATCATGTCGCTGGCCTGGATGCTACTGAACAGTCACATTCACCCTCCCAATCTACTCCTCATTATTGAACTAACCACAGCCATGATCATGTCGCTGGCCTGGATGCTGCTGAACAGTCACATTCACCCTCCCTATCTACTCCTCATTGTTGAACTAACCACAGCCATGATCATGTCGCTGGCCTGGATGCTGCTGAACAGTCACATTCACCCACCCCATCTACTCCTCATTGTTGAACTAACCACAGCCATGATCATGTCGCTGGCCTGGATGCTGCTGAACAGTCACATTCACCCCCCCCCCCCCATCTACTCCTCATTATTGAATTAACCACAGCCATGATCATGTTGCTGGCCTGGGTGCTGCTGAACAGTCACATACACCACCCCCCCATCTATTCCTCATTATTGAACTAACCACAGCTATTATCATGTCGCTGGCCTGGATGCTGCTGAACAGTCACATTCACCCCCCCCCCCCATCCCCATCTACGCCTCATTATTGAACTAACCACAACCATGATAATGTCGCTGGCCTGGATGCTGCTCAACAGTCACATTCATCCCCCCGTCCCCATCTACTCTTCATTATTGAACTAGCCACATCCATGATCATGTCACTGGCCTGAATGCTGCTGAACAGTCACATTCACCCCCCCGTCCCCATCTACTCCTCATTATTAAACTAACCACAGCCATGATCATGTCACTGGCTTGGATGCTGCTGAACAGTCACATTCACCCTTCCATCCCCATTTACTCCTCATTATTGAACTAACCACAGCCATGGTCATGTCGCTGGCCTGGATGCTGCTGAACAGTTACATTCACACCCCCCGTCCCCCCCCCCCGTCCCCATCTACTTTTTATTATTGAACTAACCACAGCCATGCTCATATCACTGGCTTGGATGCTGCTGAACAGGTCACATTCACTCTCCCCTCGTTCCCATCTATTCCTCATTATTGAACTAACCGCAGCCATGATCATGTCACTGGCCTGAATGCTGCTGAACAGTCACATTCACCCCCCCGTCCCCATCTACTCCTCATTATTAAACTAACCACAGCCATGATCATGTCACTGGCTTGGATGCTGCTGAACAGTCACATTCACCCTTCCATCCCCATTTACTCCTCATTATTGAACTAACCACAGCCATGGTCATGTCGCTGGCCTGGATGCTGCTGAACAGTTACATTCACACACCCCCCCCGTCCCCATCTACTTTTTATTATTGAACTAACCACAGCCATGCTCATATTACTGGCTTGGATGCTGCTGAACAGGTCACATTCACTCTCCCCTCGTTCCCATCTATTCCTCATTATTGAACTAACCACAGCCATGATCATGTCACTGGCCTGGATGCTCCACACTGTACTCCTTCACTGCTAGAATTCCATTACATCGCACGGGACCCACCTCTATTAATGTCCAAATCCTGTGGTGGCATGGCCAGGGCTTTGTCTCTCTCCTCAGTGGAGCTGTCTATAATATGCCTAGAAGGCTGTAATTCTGTTTTTATGTGGTTTACAAGCTTTACATTTTTTTACCTCTTTCACTCCATGCACTCTGTTAATTTATTTTCTTTTTATCGTTTCAGTTATGTAGCACTTTTGTGATGTATCCTTTCTGTCTGTTTTCTCCCAGCTCCTAATGAAGCAGTGGCTAGGAAAAATAAAAGTGGTTGCTACTGTTTAATATGGCCCTACTTGCTGTGTCACATAATCTGTATAAGGGACTGTTGCCCTTAATGGTGTACCATAATTGTTCTCTGGTTCATTTTTGAAAAATACTATCTTAATCTCATTAAAATGTGATTTATGTCTGGCTTCTGTAGGCAGCAGTGGCTTGGTACACTTTTTGTATTGATTATTAATGCTTTTACACTACTTTTGTGACAGGAGAAGTGGCGGAAATGATTAACTTGAGCTTTACATTAACATTTCATAACAATGTATCACTTTGGAGTCTTGGGAAATGGAAAGGACACTACATTACATATTTTTTCTGCATGAAAGTGAGGGTGTTTATATGCCAGGTATTTTAAGTGTAATTGCTTTAACACCTTTCTGATCAATTTATGAGGCTTACTACCTCTCACTGTGTGAGTGTCCTACTTGTTTATATCCATTTTTATTGTTTTATATCTTTTGTCATGTTTATTTTATTTGGAGGCCTTCCAGTTTTGCAAAGTTTAACAACTTGTCATTATTTAAAACAGTTCAAATGTGGAACTGCTTTTCTGATTGGCTTCAGGTCAGTTACTCTGAGTGTGTTGACTTCTTGCCTTCCTGCTTTGAAATATATATTTGAAATATAAATAAATATATAATGTGGAGCATTTCTCCCCGGGCCTCCGCTGAAAACAGGCTCTGTGGAACCTAGTCGGACTTTCCCGGTCAACAAATGTTAAATAAAATAAATAAAAATAGTCTTACAGTGTAGCAGAGTCTGAAAAGGCATAGAAATTTAAATGTAGAAAAGACCAGTGTTTCTGAGAACTCATTGAAAAGAAATGTATGCTCATAATGAATATAAATGCTTGAAAAGGCCATTTGTTGTTAATAATGGAATAAAGACAATGTATAGAAAGCTGTTTTTCTTTCTGAAACTTAAGCTTTAGAACTTAGAGTACTTGTGATGCAGGCCGTCCTGTGGATATGTCCTTTGAATTTAAATACAATAACTTTGCTGAGAAATTTTTAACATGTTTCCCCTTAATTTTGGTGAAGGGAAGAGCAATACCTCTCAAATGTCCATGATTTTGCAAACCATCCCTGATTTTTGGTAAGCTACTATGGATTACAGTCACGGTAATGCCAAACATTAGAGTTCCATACTTGTCAGATGTTTTATTAACTTGAAAGTGAGTTAATATTTAAAATGATACTTGATTGTGGACCTTTGACGCACAGTATTTTTACTTCTTCACTCAAGAGTTGGGGACAAAGTGGAGAGCTTTGTGTCTGTCTGTCTGTCTCTCTCTGTGTCTCTCTGTCTGTCTCTCTCTGTCTGTCTCTCTCTGTCTGTCTCTCTCTGTCTGTCTCTCTCTGTCTGTCTCTCTCTGTCTGTCTGTCTGTCTCTCTCTGTCTGTCTCTCTCTCTCTCTCTGTCTCTCTCTCTCTCTGTCTCTCTCTCTGTCTCTCTCTCTCTCTCTCTCTCTCTCTCTCTCTCTCTGTCTCTCTCTCTCTCTGTCTGTCTCTCTCTCGGTCTCTCTCTCTCTCTCTCTCTCTCTCTGTCTGTGTCTCTGTGTGTTTGGGTGTGGGGAGGTCATTCTAAAAGTAGGGCACCACTTTCTGTTGTTTTTTTTCTTACCAAATCTAATGAAGGCTAGAATGACTGTTATGAAAACTAACATATTGAGTATGCTGATGAAATTTTCTTACATAGAGGAGTTGTTTTTTTCTTCTATGTGTTATATCCCCACTACCCTTCCAGTCTGTCTGACTCAGCAATAGCTGATGTTCTTCGTGTTTCACTGTTGCAGTCATTACATTTGGGTTATCTGCTTGCAGGTAGCCCTCAGTCGGCCTGATTAACAAAGTCTTGGGTCCTGCGTCGGTTGCTGTCCCTTCTTCCATGAGACGTCAGGTCGTCAGGGGTATAAAACATGCAGCTGACACCATTACAGTAGTCTTTCTTGCCGTGCAGTGCCTGAAGCAGAAGCAGTTCGCAAGTGCCAGTTGGCCGACTCCTGAAATTTTCAATTTCGAGTTTCAGAACCAAAGTCTTCAACTAAAGCTAAGTACCCTGTTGGGAAAACTTTTTCTTGCTCCTTACCGATGTCAGTAAAAGTTAATAACTGCATTACTTGGGGAAAGCAACTACCTCATAAAGATTTTCATTCGTACTGTATTCCTTGCCTAGGCCCTGACCATGACTTACCTTGCTGTCGGTTTTGTGCTTTATTTAATCGGCACAGTATCCGTCGTCGGTATATTTTCGCCTCTAAATATTTCGGTTCTTGGTTTAATTATCCAGATATGTCGTCTGTTAGCCATCCGACTACCGGGATTCTGAAAAAACGCAAAGATAAAGACAGAGGCAGGCTGCCGAGGTCCAAAACTGCCGATGACGCTTCTCCTAAGCCAGTCGCCAGTTCGCCGGTACTCAGTGAGGCGCTTTCGCAGCCCCTGATACCCGCTACTTCTGATGCGCAGGCCTCTACTGAGACCCATTCGGAGTCCGGTATGCCGCGAGTTGCTTCAGCTATAGAACCCACGGATGTCTCTACCTTGGATGGGTCCGGAGCCACTGTGCAGGCACCGGCTTCTGAGGGTGTATTCAGGCCTACGGACTTGCATATTAAACTGATGCCTCCTTCTTTACTTAGGCCTAAATCTCGATCCATGCCTAAAAAAATGACGCCCAGGCCACATGCTCAGGCCTCTATGCCTAAAAAACAAATTATAAGAATGGCTGAAGATCTAATAACTCTAATCAGGGGTAGCGACCCCCCCCCCCTTCTAAGAGGCCTAGGACGGAAGTTGATTATGAATCTTCTGATCAGGATTCTATTTTTTCTGATTCTTCTGATGATCTGATTTGCCCTTATCTACTTATGAAGATTCTGATGCAGAGGACTCCATTCCCTCTGCTTCCCCTCCTGAGGATTTTTCTTTTGGGGAAACCTTACATACTCTAAGGGAGCATTTCCGCTGGGAAAGCCAGGATTTTTCTGATTCAAAAGAGAGGCTTAGAGATTTCCTTCTCCTACCTCAGCATAGGCCTTTAGCTATTTCTCCTGTACTAGACATTGTTGATGATGCTTTTTCGGAATCTAGTTTGGCCCCTGATTCCCTGCCTCATGCTCCCAGAAAACCTGACAAACACTACAGGGTCCCGGAGTCCCACAAGTTTCTTTTTAAAAATCCGATTGAAGATCCAGAGACGATTTCACAGGGCCCCAAGGGCATTAAGGCTTCTACTGCTAAAAATCCTACCCCTTCTGATAGAGACTCCAGGGCGATGGATAGATGTGGTAAGAAGGTTTACACTTCTGCAGCCTTGGCCATTAGGGCTTTAAACTGCCAGTTCCATATGTTAAAGTATCAGCAACATGTTATTGGACTGCTTAAACAGAAAATAATGTTGATTCCTGACTCTGGAAAATAAAGATTACAGGAATTAATGCATTCTGCTGAACAAGTTAGAAAACATACTTTGCAATATGGTTTTGATTCATTAGAGGCCTCTTGCAGGGCTGATGTTACTGGGTCTGTGCTCAGAAGGCATGCTTGGCTTAAGGAACAATCTTTTACCTGATCATGTTAAAGCTAAATTGTTGGATGCTCCTTTAAATCAGGACCGCCTGTTTGGCAACAAGGCTGAGGAAATTCTTAAAAAGATGGAAGATAAAGCTAAATCTATGCAAACTTTTTAAAGATTTTTTTACAAGTTCAGCCTCCTAGATTTAGTAAGCACTGGCCCTCTAAGAATTGGTCCTTCCCAGCCCCTTCCAGGTCTTCTCAAGCCAAACACAGACACAGCAAAAACCCCAGATTTCAGTCTCAGGGGACACACAGAACTAAGCAGTGGGGGACCTCCACTTCCAAATCTGGGAATAATAAGACCCCCCCCCCCCCATGGTAAACTGTCTCAATGACTTCCTTTTAAAATTTCCAAGCACTTATCAACTGACTGCCCCTTTGGGGGGAAAGATTGCTCTTCATGCAAAGAATTGGGAACTCATTACCCAGGACAATTGGGTTTTAAATGTAGTGTCCTAGGGATACAGATTTCACTTCCACACATTGCCAACACCAAGCGGGTGGCCGGACCTACCCCCAAATCAGTGGGCAGAGGCCCCAAAACAAGTACTTTCTCTCTCAAGCATGGGGGCTATTCAACTGGTACCAGAAGAGGAAAAGTGACAAGGTTTCTGCTCGAGACCTTTCCTGGTACCCAGAAAAGACAATTTGTGGCATCCTATCCTGGACCTGTCTACTCTAAATACCTTTTTGGAGATTCCAAAATTCAAGATGCTGACTCTTCAGTTACTTCGTATGCTAGGCAAAGATGCCTGGTTGGCAACACTAGATTTAAAAGAAGCATACCTGCACATCCCAATCGGGGAATCGTGCAGAAGATACCTGTGCTTCAAAGCAGGCTACACGCACAATCAGTTCTCTGCACTGCCCTTTGGCTTATCTACTGCACCCAGGGTATTCACAAAGTGCCTAGCTCCAGTTTTGCAATTTGCAGGCAAAGAAATATTCAAATATACCCATACCTGGATGATTGTCTAATTCAGGTAGAAAGCCAGGACATACTTTTGAATCATCTGGCCTTTGTACAAAGGGTTCTAACTTGTCTGGAGTACACCATAAACAAAAAGAAATCACACCTGTTACTCTGTCAACAAATTATATTCCTGGGAGCAAGCTTGAATACAACTTCCCAGATGGCTTACCTCACCCCATAGAAACAAATTCATTTGACAACCTACTTCAAACAAGTGGCCACAAAAACCCTGCTATCTTCAAGACAAATACCACAAGCCTTGGGGTTCATGGCCTCCTGCATTCTTCTAATTCCATATGCAAGACTGCATATGAGGAAACTACAGTGGTATCTAAAAAGTCTATGGTGTCAACATTCTCAATACCTGGAAACAATGATTCCTATCATACCTTCCCTACGCCTAGAGTTGCTTTGGTGGGCAGAGGCCTGCCACCAAAACAACAAAACAAGGGACTACCTTTCACACCACCCCCTGCCTCCCAAACCCTAACAGACGCATTAGACTATGCATGGGGTCTCACCTGGCAGGGAAGTGCATTCAGGGCAAATGGAACCCAAGTCAAATGCACGTGCATATCAATCAAAAAGAAATGTTAGCTGTACAGAATGCTCTGACAGCCTTCAAGGACCACATTCTTCCAGGACAACTAACGGTAAAGACGGACAACACCACTGTTATGTGGTACATAAACAAGCAGGGGGGGTACTCTTCTTACCCCTTCTGCAGACTAGCCATGGCATTGTGGAACACAGCCTTGAGCTACCAAGTGCACCTACAAACTCAATTCTTGCCAGGAAAATTAAATACACTGGCAGACAGACTAAGCAGAAAACTCATGGACCCACAAGAGTGGAAACTGGAACCAAGGATTTTCAACATATTGATAAGCAAATGGGGGAGCCCAGATATAGACCTGTTTGCCTCTCCCCAGAACTACCAATTGGACAAATTTTGCACAAGGAATCCCCACATACAAGCCTGGAAAGTGGATGCTCTGTCCTTCAGCTGGAAAAACCTATTAGTGTATGCCTTCCCCCCTCTGCCTCTACTCTCCAAAGTACTACTAAAAATCAAACAGGACAAACCAAGGATGATTTTGATTGCTCCAGACTGGCCCTGCCAACACTGGTACCCCCTTCTGTGCAGTGTGTCACGGTTATCTCCATGGCACCTGCCTCAGACTCCTTCCCTGCTGTCTCAGCAGGAGAACCAGATTCTGCACCCTCAGCTTCTAACACTGAACCTTGCAGCCTGGCTAATTACTTGAACTCTCCTTTACCATCCCTCAGCAAACCTGTGATGGATATCATTTGAGAGGCAAGAAGGCCTAGTACTAGAAAATCTTATGCTGAAAAATGGAAAAGATTCTATGCCTGGAACCAATCTGAAGGGATGAGCACAGCAGCGCCCAGCTTACCTCAGATTTTACAATACTTAACTGAGATGCTTCACAAGGGCCTGTCTTTTTCCTCAATTAAAATCCATGCCTCAGCTATTTCAGCTCATTATAACACAGAACCTCCCCTCTTCTCTCATCCACTGCTCATGCAGTTCCTCAGAGGGGCCAGAAATTTGAGACCACCCAGGAGAGCTCAAACCCCAGCCTGGGACCTTAACTTTGTCTTGGAGAAACTCTCTCTACCTCCTTTCGAGCCAGCTGCTACTGCAGACTTAAAACTTCTTTCTTGGAAAACAGCTTTCCTTTTAGCAATCACTTCAGCTAGAAGGGTGTCTGAATTACAGGCCCTTATGGCAGTGGAGCCTTTCATCATCTTTCATGCGGACAGGGTGTCCCTCAGAACCAATCCATCCTTCATGCCCAAGGTGGTATCCAGTGTGGCTCTTAATCAGTCCATTCATTTGCCAACTTTCTTTTCCAATCCACAGAGTAAAGGGGAACAGATACTGCATTCATTAGATGTGCACAGACAACATAGATTCTACTTGGACAGGACTAAACCTCAAAGGAAATCTGAACAACTGCTGGTGGCATTTGCTGCAGGGGCAGAGAGGGGAAGGCTATTTTAAAGCAAACCGTTTCTAAATGGATAAGCCATTGCATTAATTTCTGCTATAAGCACCATGGAAAACTTATCCCCCTGGGGATCAGACCTCACTTCACCAGGGCTGCATCTACCTCTACAGCCTTTCTCAGAGGCGTCCCTACCAGTGACATCCTAGAAGCTGCTTCCTGGAGTTCTGTACATACTTTCACCAAGCATTATCATTTGCCAGTTTTCTCTAAATCCAGAGCTGGCTTTGTCACTGCAGTCTTGCAGGGCCTTATAGTTGACCCTAATGCTATCTAAATTTCTCCTCCCAACCATAGCTTTGGGAATCTACCCAAATGTAATGACTGCAGCAGTGAAACACGAAGAACATAGTACAGTTGCGTAGACTTTCCATAAATGTAGATGTTAGAGTGTATTCACTGTTGCAGTCCTGGTTACCCTCCCTCCAGCCCCCTAACTTCTTTTGGTTATACCTCTACTATGCTTAAAAGCCTTTTTGGTGTATTTGCTTTTTTGTTGGAGGTATATATTTGTGCTTTTATATTTAATTGCTCCCCATTAGGGGAGCACCTGACATTTGGGGCAAGAGAAAACTGATGTAATGGTGTCGGCTGCATGTTTTATACCCCTGACGACCTGATGTCATCGAAGGAGGGACAGCAACTGACGCAGGACCCAAGACTTTGTTAATCAGGCCGACTGAGGCCTACCTGCAAGCAGATAACCCAAATGTAATGACTGCAACTGTGAATACACTCGAACATCTACATTTATGGTAAGTGTACACAACTGTACTTTTCAGTCACCCACAGCCGTCAGATAAGGTAATTTCTTAGGGCATTCAAATGGTAAAATTAAAAGGGCTTGCACTCCTTTTTAAAGAAAAAAGAAGCATTAGTAACAGAAGGACTAACATTATAGATGTGACTTAGAGCAACTGATTATTTTTGAATTGCACATACCTTGATTGGCTCATCCCACTCTGCCTTATGGGCTCACTCTGCTCCCCTACCCTGTCCCCAATTCCCCTCCACCCCTACATACTCTGAATTTATAGGTAACCTCCTTTACAAAGACCCTCTTGTCATCCTCGTATTATCCAGTAATTACATCCCTCAGCACCATCTACACACACCCTTCTGCTTCCCAAGTCCTAGCCCTTTTCCTCACACCTCACCTTCCTATTTCTACCCAATCGTAGAACAACTCAGCTTTTTCCTCTGACTACTCTGGTTAAGATATTCTCACTTCTCTACACCATCTTCTAGCTAAATTCCTAGCTAAATTCGCTATACACACTCCCATACCCATCACTCTCATATCTACTCTCTCATTCAGCACATCTACTCTCTTCATCCTTACTAGCTGCTGCACCCCCATATATCCCTTAACATAATCTACCCCTCTATTTACAATTTCATTTTCCACATCACTTTGAAGTCACCCAAACAACATAGCAGCGTGCTTATTCACCTCCTCTTACCACCCATCCTACTTTTCCTCTCTGAGTTGTCATCCTATCACACTATTCTACTATACCCTCCAGCATCACCCACTCTTACCCACACTGTATCACCCTTCTATTTAAGTCTGCATTTCTCTGTCTCCCCCTCCCTCTTTAAGTTCTCCTACATTTAGCCTCATAAACTAAAACATTTCAACATCCCTCTCTACTCTCCCAAACATAGACTCAAATCCACTGCCTACTACATTACTTTTTTCACCAAACTAACACTATTTCCTACTGTACTTTTACTAGATGGGGACATACACCCCAATCCTGGTCCATTCCCTCCCACCATCACTACCAGCACTGCCAAACCCACAAGGTACCAACCCCTCTCCTCTCCACCTAAATACCTATCACTCTATTCCGTAAACCTACAAAGTCTTCCAAACAGAATAACAGAATTCCATGCTTGGATTGCCCACCACTCTCTTAACTCTCTCAAAAACTTGGCTAAAATCACATATTACAAATTCCGAAATTCTGCTTCCCGGATGTAACATCTTCCAGCAGATAGACTTTCTAAAGCACCCTATACTCGGAACAGCTTAACCTCTCCCCCCTCTCCTTATCACTCCCAGACTTCTCCCCAGCAGAACTTATCTTTCTTAATTATCATCACAACCTCATAAAAAAGCTGGCCATGGTGTCTGTCTATATACCCCCTGACAACAACATTCCAGTCACTGAAAATATCTTGGATCTCCCAGAATATATCATATGAAACAATCATACTATGTGCTGTTAATATTGATTGGAATAAGCTCTCCCCCAATCCCCCCAGTTCCTCTTTTAACTTATTCAGCTTCAGTGAACTAATTTCTTCTCCCACTCGCTTACACAAAAGCTCCAGCTCCATTCTTGATTGGATCTTAACTTCCAACCCCAGTCAGTATCACAATCCCACTACATTATTAGACTTAATGTGACCACCTCCCTATCTCAGTACTAAGGCCGCCTTCTCAAACACCTAAAACTCACCTCTCTAGACAGTGCCGTAACCTGTCCAAATTCAATGCAGAAACTTTTAACTACCAATTCCCCTTGATCAACTAGTCTTACCTGTATAGCCTT
Source organism: Protopterus annectens (assembly GCF_019279795.1). NCBI lineage: Eukaryota > Metazoa > Chordata > Ceratodontiformes > Protopteridae > Protopterus > Protopterus annectens. The sequence goes on along the minus strand of NC_056735.1, from coordinate 1,974,750 downwards.
CCTCTAAATTATGCCGTTTTTGAATTTAACAAAATTTTCCTAAACATACTAAATGCCATAGCACCCATTAGGAAAATTAGGATCAAATCAAATCCCGCCCCTGGCTCCAAAGATACCCTTCCACCATGAAACTTAAAGACAATACCTGGAAACAATGGCCTAAGTCAAGATCTCCTTCTCTCCCCTTTAACTAAAAAGAACTCAGAAACATCACTAAAAAATATTTATTATTCAAGACAAAACAAAATTCTGTCAAGAAGCCCAATCCACCCAGTATTCTAATCCAGAAAAAATTCTGGCACACTATGAATAGTATACTCCATCCTGGTAAACCCTCTACCCCCAACTACTTTATAGACTCTATCAGAAAATTATCCCCCCCGACTACAGTCAGAAACTACCTTTAACCCCTCAACCACCCGGCCCCAATCAGCCTTCTCCCTGAAACCTGTTTCCACTGCCTATATCCAATCCCGTCTTCTAAAACTGAATTCTTGCTCACCCTCTTTTGATAACCTATCCCCACAATTTCTAAAACTTGCTGCAGACTCTATAGCATATCCTATCTCAGTTCTTGTTAACCATTCTGTCAAAGAATCCTTAGTCCCTGAGATCTTGAAATCCTTTGATATTGTTCCACTTCACAAGAGAGGTAACTCCACCAAACCTACCAATTACCAACCAATAGCTGTCCTTTCCCCTCTCTCAAAAATTCTTGAAAAATGTATTCGTAAGCAACTTATATCCTGTTTACTTCATGAGAACCTCCTTAACCCCTCTCAGCATGGAATTAGACTTCACCACAACACATCCACATCCCTGCTATCTTTTACCCAAACTGTAGCAGAAGCAAGGGACAACAGTAAACTCGTATCGTGTGTTCCTTGACCTCTCTAAAGCTTTCAACACCATCTTCCACCCTAAACTCCTCTGTAAACTATCCAAACTTAACCTCTGCACCTCCACTAATCTCTGGTTCTCCAGCTATCTCAACAACCGACATCAGTCTGTTAAATGGCAGACTTCCTGCTCACCTTTCTAACCTATCCAACCTATCCAAACTGGTGTCCCCTAAGGATCCATCCTTGGCCCCCTTCTTTTTAATATTTTCACTAACAATCTTCACTCTGTCTGTACCTCATCTTCACTAATCCAGTACTCGAATAATTCTACCTTTATCACCCTGTCTGACAACCTCACTGACCCTACACTGTGTCACAAAGACTTCCTTTAATATCATCGAACACTGGCTAACTGGCAACCAACTAATCCTTAACCCAAAGAAAACCAACTTCCTCATTTTCCTCCCAAAATCTTTATCCTATCTTAAAACATTTTCCAGTCTCTCTTCTGTTGACAACACCAATATCTGTGTAGCCTCCACTACAAAACTTCTAGGAATCACTATTGACAACCAACTAAAATTTGACCATCGCATCCGACAGTCCATCAAAAAGACCAATCAAAAACTAGGTTTACTGTATAGACGCACAAAATTCTTAACACCGCTAGGACCTCACTTGCACAAGCCTATCTACTCCCCTGCCTACTCTACACTTCCACTATATTCACACACATCCAAGCAAATCTCCTAACCAACTAGAACAAAGCTACAACCAGACAGCCACATTTGCCTGTAATCTCCCCTACAAATCCCATCACTGCCTCGCACTAAAAAAACTTCAATGGCTCAAGTTCCCACAATTTCTCCAACTTTCGCAACTGCAAATTGCACATTCTCTTTTCTACAAACCTGAAAACTTTCCTTCCCTGTCCACCCTCCTATCCCTCTACAAACTTGCATGATCTCTCTGGAGCACTGACCAAGCACTACTGAACACCTACAAGTCCAACAAAACTGCTGTCAGGTAACTTTATAAATGCACCATATCTCGAACCTGGAACAAACTCCCATCTAACATATGACATAACCAATCTTTGCTCCTGTTCAAAAAGAACTGAAAAAATACCTAGCCAACTCTCCCTCCTGCAACTGCCACCACCCCACCTATTCTGCTACTATCACACTAGAACTATTCCTGTCATACATTATATATACTAACAGTCAGTGGTTTTTTTGTAAGCAAAAAGGTGGTGGTATGCTGCTTACGCATATGTTGCATCATTTGGGTCGTCCCCCCCGCAATACTTCATTTTTTTCTGCAAATCCTCTTTCATGAAAAAATAAATAAATAAATAAAATCTTCTCTCTTAATAATCTGAGTGCCCCTTATATAACGTATAGAAAAAAAACGTATACATCTCTTTTTCCAGGTTGTTATGGTCCTGTGTGTATAATCAGTGTGGATCCACTATGAACGAGTATTCATTTGCCTTTTGGTTCATTATACTGTTTTAAACAGTGCATATTTATATCATGAGCTTTTTTCCCCATGGCTGATTTCCTTCCATTTATTTCATGTGTCTAATCTCTCTGGCTCACTAAATGTAGTTTGAATGTGGTAACTGGTAAATTCCAATAGGACAAAAATTGCAAAGGAAAACAATAAAAAAGAAGCAATACAACTACAAATGAGTCTGCATGCTGTCAGACTACCACAGACAAATATTAAAAACAATTTATTCCACTACATATTAATGCAAACCGGGAGGGAAGTCTCCCTGTACACTACGCCTGCAAACATCAATGCACGACTATAGTTCATGTCAGTATCATAACAAGGAACAACTGCAGAAATGGAATTGTATAGTACAGCCCTAATGAAACTAATCAAAGCATGTCTCAGGCACAACTGTATCAAATCTGAATTATTTCATTCCATACAAGTTATCAAATTAAAATAAATAGAAAGCAGTAAAATACTGCTTGATATTTGGCATTGCACAAAAGCAGAAGCAATACTGATAACTATAACATCCCATTTAAAACATGCATTCTATTCTACTATGCCTAATAAGTGAATTAGCTTTTCCAAAACTATGGTATCAAATGTCACAACATCACAATCACATGGCCATTCTGCCTCTAACTGCACTCATTGCAATGCAAAATGGTTACAGAAATTTTCGCAGCTTCTTCTGAGAGAAATACAGTCTTCAGGGTGCAAGGGAGTAAGAAAGGCTCACTACAGCAAAAAAGCCAATACATTTTCATATGTCTTTACTGAGCCTGCACTGAATAACAGTGATAAACAAACCATTGATTATTTTGGAAGATAGAAATGTCACTTTCACAATTTCACTTAGAAAGCATATTAAATTCGGTTTAGAAAAAAAATCATTCTTTCGGGCAGCCTGGCACTTTGATTTAGCATCTGAAAACAATATACCAGTCCAGAACTTAAGCAACTGAAATTAAAAGAAGCGAAGCAGAATGTGGTATAAAACAAATATTGTGCTGTACAGTATAGACAGGTGCATATTGAGAAATAACAGCTATTTAAACAGGATATATACATACACGCGCACACCTACTTATTACCTGCTGCTACTTATACATACACACACACACACACACACACACACACACACACACACACACACACACACACCTACTTATTACCTACTTTCATGGAATTTCATGGAAATGGAATACCTACTATCATGGAACTTGTAAACAAAGACATTGGCAACCTTCAAACACTGGACCCCACCCAGTTTGTGTTTGTGAAGGGCCGATCTTGTCTCCTGAACTTGATTGACTTCTTCAAATCAGTCTCCAGAGCTGTGGACGAGGTTAAGGCAGTCCACACAGCCTATCTGGACCTCGCCAAGGCCTTTGACACCATCCCCTACTCTGGAATCATAGATAAACTTACTAAGCTGGGCATAAATCTCTACTTCACTCGATGGGTTGCTAAACTGGCTTACTGACGAACCCAGACTGTATAAGAAGCCGACTCCAAATCCAGCTCCAGACAAGTGGAGTACCTCAGGGTTCAGTCCTGGGACCACTCTTGTATGGCATCTACTTCTCTGAAGTACAGGCCAACACTAAGGGACTCTGTCTAACAAGGTTCGCAGATGACTGCAAACTGGGAGCCATTGTTGAATCCCCAAATTATGTGGATATTCTACAAAAAGGCCTTATAGAAACAGATGCCTGGTGCCAGAGCCAGAGCCATGAGCTCAAGCTTACTGCCAAGAAATGTATAGTTATCCCCTTTTGAAAAAAACATGTACCCATGAATTACCACATAGGTGGCAGTACACTAAACATCGAAAGTGTGATGAGAGACTTAGGGACACAGGTGGACAGTAGTCTCACCTTCGATAACCACATCGCCACAACAGTCAGGAAATCCTTCTATGTGGCACACGTCATCACTAAGGGCTTTTCATCCAGAAAAAAGGAACTAATTGTCCCACTGTACGCATCCCTCATTAGACCCATTATAGAGTATAACGCCCCATTTGGTATGTACCTCACAAGACATCTGCAACAGCTGGAAAGGCCACTGAAGTACCTCACTAAAAGAATCACAGGCCTAAAGCAGATGCCATATGCTGACCATCTTAAAAAAACTCCAGCTATACTCTGTGGCATATAGTCTACTCAGAGGTGATCTCTGCTTAACATACAAGGCCATGTTAAACCCTGAGCTGTTGGACATGCTCCACCGAAAGAAATCCCAATCCCTCAGAGCCACACGCTCCAGGGATCTAAACCTTGTCATTGCAATGAACAAAACATGCTGGAGGGATAGGTTCCTGACCCAGAGACCCCCATACTCTGGAGTAGACTGCCCATACATGTCAAGCAGAGCGCCTACATGACCCTCTTCAAAAGGAACCTTGATGATTGGATGGGAGGTAGGAAATGCACCCCGGGGATCATGTCAGTCACCCTGCTAGACAGGTGTCCAGGAAGTAAATATTGTGGGAAGAGATATCCAGGGAATTGTTATGGCTAGGCTTGTATAGGCCCTAGGGTGGATAGCCTAGTACCAACCTATGAACTTCTTAAAGTATCTTGCCATATGTGCTAAGAGATGACTGAGTAGACCTAGTAAAAAGAGAAGAGGAGAAGGTTAACACCTGCACAGCACCTCAAGCAACACATAGCCCTTCAAAACCCATACCATCAACACCCACACATAGCAACACTAAACCCACATATGCGGAGGCCCTTAACATTAACCTGCCCAAGCAACAAGGACCTCAGAAGTTAAAATGCAAACAAACACCAGTGACAGCCAAAGTGACACACAGCTCAAAACATCAGTGTGCCACCCAACAACAGCCCCTAAGGCAAGAAAATGTACCCAACACTTTAGTCATAGTCGACTCTGTAGTCAGGCACACTGATGCCCCACTCACCAGGCTGAACAAGGAGAAAATTACAGTCAGCTGCTTGTTGGGTGCCAGGATCCGCCACATAATGCATGCACTCAAGTCACTCCACAACAAGTACAAATACGACTCTGTCATTGTCCATGTTGGAGTGAATGACTTGAGACGTACTTCCCTGGACTACATGAAAAGAGACATGGAAGAGCTCTCGGATCATGTGGCCCAGGCAGGTATGACCCTAGCCATGAGTAGCATCCTGCCTTCGCCCAGAATGATACCACAGTATAAGGACAAAATGATTGACTTCAACAACTGGCTAAGCTTCTTGTGTCATTCAAAGGGGTTCAGTTTCTGTCTGCTTGGGACGACATGATCGACAAACCACAATGCTTTGCCAGAGATTGTCTGCACCTGTCACCCCTGGGATTCAGGTTACTGGCTAAAGCTCTTGCCACCCCTATAGTGCCTTTTTTAGGCAAGGTTCAAAGGACAACCCACCACCGTAACAGATACAATCATGCAAAATCTGAAGATCTGAAGTAGTTGACTTCCTTCATTCTGCACATATGGGTATACGGATCCGATTCGGCAAAACTTTTCAAGCATCAGCTCCGAGTTCCAAGCCCCTCCCTTACCTATATTACATCACTTCCTCCTATCTATCTCCAGATCTCGTTTGCCGCTCTAAGAGTCAGCATCGTGGTCTCTGAGCAAGGTGGTAAGGTTTTTTGGTCTTTCTGTGTTAGTTGAGTGTGAATACCTTTCCCTTTTTTCCTCCCTTCTCGTTCGTCGTGTTAGTTGTAAAAAAAAAAAAAAAAAAAAAATTAAGTGTTTTGTGTTTGTGATACTGGTTTCCCACCTAGGCCCAATCCCTGTTAGTGTGTGTGTGTGAGTGGGCCATTAGGGCTTTTACTATTTCTACTATGGCTGAACAGCCTAAGGTTCTTTTTAAGAAGTGCACAGAGTGTGGTCACAAGCTCTCACCAGCCGATGGCCACACTCTGTGTGTTCTTTGTTTAAGGGTCGCCCATCTGTCTGCACTTTGCGACATTTGTTCAGGCTTTAACCCTAGGGCTTTGAAGGATCGTCGGGCTAAGCTTGTGGCTAAGGGTCTGCTACCTGCTTCTGCCCTAGAGTCTGCATCGGTTTCCTCCCCAGCCAATGACGCTGTGCAGGCAGGGACTCAACCTCCTGCCAGGCCTGCTTCATCGGAGTCGTCCCAGAGAGGTAGGGATAAGGAGAGGCACCACAAGGAGAGGGACAGGCCCAGAAAAAAATCACAGGACAGGAAGTCTTTCTCCAGCCCCTCTTCAAAGGCGCCCAGGTCTCATTCTCCTCGGATCCGCTCTCCCCGTTTCTCGCCGGAGCCGACGTAGCCATCGGAGCTGAGGCACTCCCCTCAGATCCAGCCCAGACCCGAGTCAGTCGCTTCCTCCAGGTCGACTCGGAACGTCTCCGACCTGGATATGGGCAGGCTGATGAGGACGTTCATTCAGAACCAGATTCAGATGGTGGTCTTGCCAGGGCCCTCTCCCATTGGAGAAGGTCCTCCTTCTTCAACTATGTTCCACCCTATTGCTCCTTCCCCGATCTGACCCAATGCTTCGGGGTTCTTGGGTCCGAGACCTTTCGGAGCTGTTGGGTTGGTGCCAATAGTCCTAGTTTCCTCAACGCCGGTCATCACCTTGAGTTCCTTGGATCCAATCTCGGATCCTGGAGACTCTCTGAGCCATGGTCGGGGAGTCGGACCCGAGGGTCGAGATCTCGCTCTTTCGGATCCCATCCTCGGTGCCCGGACTACCCCTCCGTCAGCTCCGATCCCTGCTTCGGTGCCGGGGAGAGCCTCTTCCTTACATTCTACGGAGGTGTGCTCTCCATCAGCGTTCGGGGCAGTGGAAAGGGTTCTCTCCCAAGGGTTGAGACCACAGCTCACCTACTCGGATCCTACCCAGACCCCTCTGATTTTGGATTCTGCTCCCATTACCCTGTCTCAGGGACCACCCGTGCCAAAGCAACCCCAGGTTGTTCCCCACAGGGAACCCCCAGAGGCTTACGAATCCTCTCCAGAGAGTCCCACTGGAGAGGAACCTCATAGGTGCAAGTGTAAGAGGAGGCACTTGGACTCCCCTGAGTCTATTACCAGTGATATGGACTTGGAGGAAGGAGAGGGTTCCCCCAGATCACCTTCCGAGGACATCTCATTTGGAGACATTATGGAGATCCTCCGCCAAAGAGGAGGTTGGTCAGCCCCCAAATCCTCTATGGATGAGTCCGTATTCCTGGAGGTCTTTGGCACGGGCCCATCTACTTCCTGTGTCTCCCCTCCAGCGGACCCTTTGGTGGACCTCATCACCACTAGGGCATGGAAGGATCCTGACACCGTAGAGCCTATACCCAAAAGACCAGACAAAATTCTCTCCCCGCCGTCAGACAGGCAGGCATGGTCCAAAGGAGCCCCGGTAGACGCTTTGGTGGTTGCAGCTGCCACAAAGAAGGAACTGGCACAGGAGAGTTCCTCGGTTCATCCACCAGAGTCCAGGTTGATGGATTGTTTTGGAAGCGCATGTACTTGTCAGCGACATTTTCTATTCGTGCGCTGAATTACTTGGCACATGTCATCTGACTGCAGCGAGACCTTATATTGGAGCTAACTGTGTCGCCCCCGGAGTCTGTCGCAACAGGACAAGCAGTTTTTCACTGCGAAGACAACTGCACTGAAATCAGTGACAAATACCTCTATGCGTCTCCTCTCTCATGCTAAGGAGGGAGCCGCTAGAGCTGCTGGTACAGGCGTTGCCTTGAGGTGTCATGCCGGGATCAGGCTGTGTCAATTTGCGGACTCCTTTAAAAGGCATCTTTCATCAACGTCCCTTGTGATGGATCATCCCTCTTTGGGAAGACTGTACGCGACACACTAACCCAGAGTGAGAAGGACGGAAAGACTTTGTCAGCCACCAGAATCCACTTCTCTAACCCCCAGAGGTCCTATTCCAGGAACCAAAACGGGCAAAAGAAGATGTGGTTCCGGAAATCACAGTTCTTTCGTGACACTCCAGAATACTCATCCCCCAGAGGCAGAGGGGGACAAGACCGACGCTGTCCCAGAGGCAGAGGGGGTCCCAGAAACTTCGGGTCTAGTGAACCTTTTTCCGACACACCCGCACAGCAACCCTGAGGGGTTGCCTGGCTGCTCTACTCTGGAGGCAGTCGGGGGAAGATTTTCCTTACATCCAGTGGCATGGGAGTCGATTACTGCAGACCGCTGGATGTTAAGCATCATATCCAGAGGATATTCTATCCCCTTCATTTCATGTCCCATAACTCCAGCACGCCTTCCAGATGTTCCACCCGCTCACAGGGAGGCTGCAGCCTTAGAGATTTCGAGGCTGCTGCAAAAACGAGCCATCGAGCTGGTCCCCCCCAGATCAATCAGGATCAGGCATCTACTCCAGGTTCTTTTTAGTGCCAAAGAAGATGGGGGACTTCAAGCCCATTCTGGACCTGTCTATCCTCAACCTGTTGGTAGAGAAACAAAAATTCCGGATGGTGACTCTACAGTCCATTCTACCCTTTCTGAGAGAATGCGACTGGATGTGCTCATTAGACTTCCAGGACGTTTACTATCACATCAAGGTCCACAGGAGCTCCAGGAGGTTTCTACGCTTCCAGCTAGGGGACAGTCACTTTCAATTCAGAGCCCCCTACCCTTTGGTCTCACCACAGCCCCCAGGGTGTTCACCAAGGTTATGGTGGTCGTAGCGGCTCACCTGAGACTTCAGGGCATTCAGGTATTCCCCTACCTAGACGACTGGCTCTTCGCTGCATCCACCTAACGTCTCTTGTGTCAGGTCCTACACTACTTCCTTGGTCTGGCTCACAAGTTAGGCATCACGATCAATATCAACAAGTCCCACCTGGCTCCGGTTCAGATCATAGACTTCATCGGGGCATGGTTGGATTCGATTCAGTCAAAGATTTTTCTCACCCCGGAAAAGATAGAAAATCTCAGACTCCATGTATCGGCTATCTTGGATCACTTGGTAGTCACAGCAGCCGATGTTCTCAGTGCCCTGGGTTCGATGGCAGCCGCAGTCTCTATCCTCCCTCTTGCACGTCTTCACATGAGAGTCCTTCAGTGGAATCTAGCAGTTCAATGGTTCTGGCTAGACCTTCCGATGAATTTCCACATCCGAATCAATTGGACATGCCGAATGTCACTCCAGTGGTGGCTTCATTCAGTGGACATTTTCGCGGGGCGCAACTTTCTAGCCCCTCCGGCTCAACCCACGGTGACCACGGACGCTTCCCAGCTCAGGTGGGGGGGGGCACTTCCTGGGAAGGACGGTCCAGGGCACGTGGTCCCCTCCAGAGACCAAGCTACACATCAATGTCCTGGATATGAGGGCAGTGCTTTTAGCGTTGAGAGCCTTTCACCCTGTCCTACCTCTGGGGACGGTAGCCATTCAATCAGACAACATGTCTGTAGTCTGGTATATAAACAAACCGGGAGAGACCCGATCCTACCCCCTTTGTCGTGAGGCCATGAGGGTTTGGGACTGGGCCATATCCACCAGCCGGTTTCTCATAGCAACGCACATCCCGGGACGCTCTAACATTGTAGCGGACAGTCTCAGCAGGGCAATCCTTCTGCCTTAAGAGTGTCTCTGAAATAATCAGTGGTGGTGAAAATCTTCCGTGTTTGGGGTCAACCTTGCTGTGATCTCTTTGCATCTCCTTCCAACGTGAAGTGCAGCAACTTCTTCGCTCTGATCTCCCCTCTGGGGGATGTCCCCAGGGACGCTCTAGTCCATGTTTGGCCTCCCGGGCTACTGTATGCTTATCCCCCATTACCTCTTATTCCCAAGTTCCTTCAGAGAGCTTGCCGGCTGCAGTGCAAAGTCATTCTCATAGCTTCCTTCTGGCCGCGTCAGGTGTGGTTTCCCTTCCTATGGTCTCACCTGTTGGCTCCTCCATGGACTCTAGATCCATGCCCGGATCTGATTTCTCACCCGTCTGCTTGCCCCTGCCCAACCTGGACAGTCTCAAGCTGACTGCATGGCTGCTCCAGTTCCCATGATCATCAGGACTCCCGGACTTTCGTCCCCTGTTAAGAATATTCTGGTAGCTTCTCTTAAAGCCTCCACTAGGAAACTCTACAATAGCAAGTGAAGACGTTTTTGCGTTTGGGCCTCTCAGCGCAATCTGAATCTGTTTACAGCCCTCGTTCCGGTCATTCTGGATTTTCTGGCCGATCTTTTTAGATCAGGCCCAAGTGCTTCTACCATCAAGGTTCAGCTGGCTGCCATCTCTAATTTTCATGTGGGTGAAAATAAGGTTGCTCTGGCTTCACCCAAATTGTGTAAAGCTTTTCTGAAGGGCACCTTTTTATTGCGACCACTAGTTAAAGAAACGGTGCCCCCCAGGGATCTGACTTTAGTCCTTGACCTCTTCCCCCTTCGAGCCAACCGGTTCGGTTCCGATGAAGTTTTTGTCATGGAAGACAGCTTTCTTGGTCACCATCATGTCAGCCAAGAGAGTTTCTGAGTTGCAGGCCTTATCCTCCTTGCCCCCCTATTTGGTTTTCCACAAGGATAGGGTTTTGCTGCGTACGAACCCTTCCTTTCTTCCCAAGGTGTCCTCAGCAGCCAATATTAATCAATCTATTAATTTGCCAGTCTTCTTCCCAAATTTCCAAAATACAGGTGAACGTGAGCTTCATTTATTGGATGCCCATAGACAGCTTCGTTTTTACCTCCATAGGACTAAACCCTTCCGGAAGTCAGATAAATTGTTTCTCTCCTTTTCAAAACCATTTTTGGGCAAAGCGGTTTCGAAAGTGTCCTTAGCAAGGTGGATCACTCTCTGTATTGCACAGGTTTATAAGGTCAAAGGTTTATCTCCTCCAGGTGTATTGAAGGCTCATTCCACTAGAGCAATGGCCACTTCTGCAGCCTTCTGGTCAAGAGTTCTGTTAGACGATATCTGTGCGGCAGCGACTTGGGCCAATTCGCACACGTTCATCTCTCATTATAAATTGGATCTTATTTCTAGAGGGAGAGCATCCTTTGGCTATGCGGTGCTCAGGAATATCCTTCCATAAGGGCTTCCCAGGAATAATAGTAGCTGGGGAGTCTGTCCCATATGTGCAGAATGAATGAAGTCAACTACTTCAGATAAAGAAGTTGTGTTCTTAACTTTCCATTTGAGTAGTAGACTTCATTCTTCTACACCTTCCCTCCCTCCATCCCCCTCACTTTCAGGTTTTTCCTGTTTAGGATTGTGGTTATGTTGCCACTTGTGTCAGCAAACTCGATCTGGGGATAGATAGGAGGAAGTGATGTAATATAGGTAAGGGAGGGTCTTGGAGCTGATGCTTGAAAAGTTTTGCCGTATACTCATATGTGCAGAAGAATGAAGTCTACTACTCAGATGGAACGTTATGGTAAGAACATAACTTCTTTGTAATGCTACTCAGTGCTAGAAGTCTAAACCTCAAAATGCACTCTCTCGAGGCACTCCTAAATACGGAGACACTCGATATCTGTGCAGTAACTGAGATGTGGTTCAAGGCTCCAGAAAGCACCCCTGTAATACCAGGCTACAACTCTTACCACACTTTTCGGCTACCAAACCAAGACTGAAACACTAAAGGTGGAGGAGTGTCCATATTCACCAAGGATATTCATACCTCCAGGCTAGTTGCCCAACACAATGCATCTGAAATTCTCCAGGTGCAACTAACACTGACTACAATCCAAATTGTAGCTTGCTACAGATCCCCCACCATGCCCCAAGATTCCCACTACACCTTTCTAAACATACTAGAAAATATTAAGATACAACCAAGCACCCTAATACTGGGTGATTTCAACTACCCTGCCATTAACAGGAAAAACGACACGGGTACCAACACCTTTTCCCAGTGGTTCTTGGAATTCATAAATTCCAATGCCCTGGATCAACTAATCCATTGACCCACCAGGGGCTGCAATATCCTAGACCTGGTCATTACCAATATGGGAGAATGATGCTCCACACCAGTGGTCACCCTCTCATTGGTCAGATCTGACCATAAGCTAATCAGCCTTGACATCCACATCCCGCCCCCCAGTAAGGAAACCTTTGTAAAAAACTTCTCCGCAGCCAATTTCATGCTACTCAAGTCAGAAGTGACAAACTTCATGACACCCATGCAGACGGGAGCTGAAAGTTTGAGTGCTGAATCCTACACTAAGGCACTGTACGAGCACATCAACTTGTGCATGAATCGTGCCATCCCATATAGAACCAAGATGCTCGCCTCAAAAAAAAAAGAAAGCCAATCTGGTGGTCCCCCTGCCATAAATAAACTATACAACAGAAGGAAGAAACTGTTGCAGAAAAGAGGAAAACTCCCTTACCAGCCTCGGTAAGAAGCTGAGATCCCTCATAATATTCTCCAAAGCAAGTTACGAAAATAAAATTGCAAAAGATTCCAAAGACAACCACAAGGCATTCTATAGTTATGTCAGGAATCTAAATGGCAATGCTCAGATCTGCTCTGAGCTACAACAGAATGGCATTAAATATACTGATCCCAAAGATATTGTCAGTATCCTGGCAGATTGATTTAGTGCCAACTTCACCCCTCTCTCACCCGATAAAGGGCCGATCTCAATACCAAAAGATTGTCAAATTCCGGTAATCACAGCGACACAGGTAGAAACTGCACTCTCCAAAGCAAAGAATACAGCATCCATGGGACCAAATGACATCCCGGGCTGTGTACTACATGAACTACAAAATGAACTGGAACCTCACCTAAGTGTCATGTTTAATCATAGCCTCACCTTAGGCTTCGTGCCCACTGAGTGGCGCACAGCTACAGTTATTCCACTTCACAAAGGGGGATCCTCCTTGGATCCCGGGAACTACCGTCTGACAAGCCTGATCTGCAAGGGCATGGAACGCATTATCATGGAACTTATAAACAAAGACATTGGCGACCTTCAAACACTGGACCCCACCCAGTTTGGATTTGTGAAGGGCCGATCTTATCTCCTGAACCTGATTGACTTCTTCGAATCGGTCTTCAGAGCTGTGGACGAGGGTAAGGAGGTTCACACAGTCTATCTGGACCTCACCAAGACCTTTGACACTATCTCCCACTCTGGGATCATAGATAAACTTACTAAGCTGGGCATAAATCCCTACGTCACAGGGGTTGCCAACTGGCTTACTGACAGAACCCAGATTGTAAAAGTAGCCGACTCCAAATCCAGCTCCAAACAGGTGACAAGTGGAGTACCTCAGGGTTCAGTCCTGGGACCGCTCTTGTTTAGCATCTACTTCTCTGAAGTACAGGCCAACACTAAAGGACTCTGGCTAACAAAGTTTGCAGATGACTGCAAACTGGGAGCCATTATTGAATCCCCAAATGATGTGGATATTCTACAAAAGGGCCTTACAGAAACAGATGTTTGGTGCCAGAGCCATGGGCTCAAATTTGATGCCAAGAAATGTATAGTTATCCCCTTTGGGAAAAACCATGTACCCATGAATTACTGCATAGGTGGCAGTACACTAAATACCGAAAGTGTGATGAGAGACTTAGGGACACAGGTGGACAGTGGTTTCCCCTTCGATAACCACATCGCCACAACAGTCAGGAAATCCTATGTGGCACACCTCATCACTAAGGGCTTTTCATCCAGAAAAAAGGAGGTCATTGTCCCACTGTACTCATCCCTCATTAGACCCATTATAGAGTACAACGCCCCATTTGGTATGTACCTCACAAGACATTTGTGACAGCTGGAAAGGCCACAGAAATACCTCACTAAAAGAATCACAGGCCTAAAGCAGATACCCTATGCTGACCATCTAAAAAAAACTCCAGCTGTACTCTGTGGCATATCGTCTACTCAGAGGTGATCTCTGCTTGACAGTCAAGGCCATGTCAAACCCTGAGCTGTTGGACATGCTCCACTTAAAGAAATCCCAATCCCTCAGAGCCACACACTCCAGGGATCTAAACCTTGTCATCACAATGAACAAAACATGCTGGAGGGATAGGTTCCTGACCCAGAGACTCCACATACTCTGGAATAGACTGCCCATACCTGTTAAGCAGAGCGCCTCCTTGGCCGTCTTCAAAAGGAACCTTAACAATTGGTTGGGAGATGGGAAATTCACCTTGGGGATCACGTCAGTCGACCTGCTAGACAGGGGTCCAGGGAAGTAAATATTGTGGGAAGAAATATCCAGGGAATTGTTATGGCTAGGCTTGTATAGGCCCTAGGGCCGATAGCTTAGTACCAACCTATGAACCTAATAAATGTGATACCTAATTAAGATAGTGCAGGGGACAATGTGCAGGACTGCTAAGTATAGCTCTGAATAAATACATACAAAGACCTTGCAATATATCTACTTCATGTATGACTTTAAAGGATTTTTAGCAGCTTAAAGTTAACAGAAATTAGAATAAGTCAATGAAAAAGAAGCATTAACAAAGTTTTCAGGGAATGCCATTATTGATTCTCCAGCTGATGTAGACATTCTACAAAAAGCACCACTGAGACCAATGACTGGTGCCAGAACCTTGGCCTTAAGCTTAATGCCAAAAAGCCCATTGATCTGAAGTAGGATGTTCATTTGTCAGCAACCTATGGGTTACGGATCCGATATCGGATCCGAGCCGGCAACTTGTTTCAAGCTAATGGATCCGAGCTCCTAGCTCCTCCCTTCACCCATAATCCCCTGCTAACCCTCCATGACCTCAGATCTAGTTTGCCGCGCTTATGGATGGCTGGATCCTTGTTGAGCTCGTCAGATAAGTGAAGAAAAAGTTACCTTTTTCTAAGTACTTTTTGTCAGGAATTTCTTTTTTAGTTTAAATTAATACTTTTAAAGTGTGTCTGAGTTAGGTTCCTTATTTTTTTAATTAGTACCCTCCCTTCGCTGGTCGCTAGTGTGTGAGTGTGTGTTGCGTTTCTTTTGGGGCCTGTGTGTGTGTAGTTGCTTTTCTTTTTTTCTTAAAAAAAAAAAAAAAAAAAAAAAGGGAATGGCTGAGGCCCCAAAAGCCATATTTTCTAAATGTACCGAGTGTGGCCATAAGCTCTCCCCGGCTGATGGCCACACTCGGTGCGTTCGGTGCCTTGGGGTTGAACACCTCACCTCGGGCTGTACCATCTGTGCAGCGTTCAACCCCAGGGCACTGAAAGAGCGGAGGTCGAAGCTGGTCCTGGCGGGACTTTTACCCCCGGATTCGGCTTCGGCCTCCGCTACCTCTGCTGCTCCCGTGGCTCCACCACAGCCTGTGGTGGCTGCCAATTCTGCCCCCCTGCCTCCGTCCGGGACTCAAACTCCCGCTAAAGTGTCGGAGGACAGGGAGGCCAGGAGGGAGAAACGGAGGGAGAAGCACCACAAGCGGCGGGCCGAGACCTCCGTTTCAGCCCCGCCAGCTAATTGGGTTTCTCCCTCCACTGCTTCTAGGTCTCCTCCTCCTCGGCTCCGATTCCCTTGTTTCTCCCCGGGGCCCCGAGGAGGAGGAGACCCGATCTCCATCGAGGTCATCGAGGCGGCATTCCAAGCCTGCCTCGGTGGCCTCCTCGAGATCTACCTTCAGTTTATCAGATGCAGACTTGGACCGGATGATGCGAAGATTCATCCAGGCCCAGCTGCAGATGGGAGTGCTCTTGCCTCCCCCCCCTCAGGGGGGGAGCTCGACACATTTTTTCCACCCAATTGCTATTTGTCCGACCCGCTACCCGGGTTCGGGGCGCTCGGAGCCGAGCAGCCTTGGAGCCGGGGGTGGGTCGGCACCGACAGTACTTGGTACTTAGGATCCGACCCTGCCCTTGAGCCTGTCAGATCCGACCTCTCGGAGCCGTGGTCCGAGCTTCGGATCCGGGGGATTCAGTGTGCCTTCGGCTCCGTCCAGGTCGGAGCACACTGGTCCCTCAGATACGACGGTCTCGGCGCCGGCTCCGATCCCTTCATCGGATCCGAGTGGGAGCCGACTTTCGGATCCATTGGAGAGTGGCTCTCCCTCGGCCTTCGATGTTGTGGAGAGGGCTCTGTTGAGAGCATCCGGACCCCCGGTCCTTGCATCGACTCCTCCCTGCACTCCCTCTCTGCTGGGCCAGGCTTCCATCACCCGGCCAAAGGGACAGCCTGCTGCGATGTCACAGATAGTTCCATTGGAACAAGATATTGCTGGCGTGGTCTCCTCGGACAGTCCCTCCGAGGAAGCTCCTCGCAAGCATAACTGCAAAAGGAGGCACGTGGACTCCCCTGAGTCCTTAACCGAGGACACGGACTTGGAGGAAGGGGAAGGCTCCCCAAGATCGCCCCCTGAGGATGTCTCCTTTGGAGACATCATGGAGATGCTGAGAATCAAAGGTGGTTGGTCTGACCCTAAGTCTTCCTCTGACGAGTCCGTGTTTCTGGAGGCATTCGAGGCAGGCCCGTCTACCTCTTGGGTGTCCCCTCCAGCCGACCCCCTGGTGGACCTCATTACCACCAGGGCGTGGAAGGATCCAGACACCGTGGAGCCAGTACCGAAGCGACCGGATAGGATTCTTAGCCCCCCCCTCAGACCGATCACATTGGAGTAAGGGGCCCCCTGTAGATGCCATGTTGACGGCTGCAGCCACAAAGAGGGAATTGGCTCAGGAGAGTCCCTCAGTCCATCCACCGAGCAGAGTCCCATTTGATGGATTGCTTAGGGAAGCGAGTCTTTAGTTCAGCGACCTTCTCAGTAAGGTCTCTGAACTATATGGCACATGTCATCAGGATGCAGCGGGATCTTATCAAAGAATACGCTGCATCCCCCCCTGAGTCCATGTCGGAGGAGGATAAGCAATTGTACTCCACCCGAATGGCCACTCTGAGATCTATTTCAAACACCTCTATGCGGCTGTTGTCCCACGCCACAGAGGGAGCCGCTAGGGCTAGCGAAGCAGGCCTAGTCATGAGACGTCAGGCCTGGCTCCATCATTGCGATTTTACGGAGCCCTTTAAAGCGTCCTTCGCGAACGCCCCTTTTGATGGTTCTGCCCTATTTGGCAAAACAGTTCGCGAGACTCTTGTCCAGAGCGAGAAGGAAGGTAGACGTTGCCTGCCGTCGGAGTCCGCTTCTCTGCTCCCCAGCGGTCCTTTTCAAGGAACCAAAAGGGTCAGAAGAAGATGTGGTTCCGGAAATCACAACATTCCCATCCAGCTCCGGACAACCAGTCCTACCGTGGCAGAGGTGGACAGGGAGGACGTCGCCCCAGGGGCAGAGGGGCTCCGAGAAACTTTGGGTCCAGAGAACCTTTCTCTGAGCGGCCCGCGCAGCAGCCCTGAGGGGTTGCCCGGCTGCTCCACTCTGGAGGCAGTCGGGGGGTGTTTTTCGAAACACCTAGCGGCATGGGAGTCCATCACAACAGACCGCTGGGTGCTTTGCATCATATCCAGAGGGTACAAAATACCAATACTTCATGTCCCCCAATCCAAGAACCTCCCCGATGTACCACCCGATCAGAGGGAGGCCGCAGACGCAGAAATACAGCAGCTGCTAAGAAAAAGAGCCATCCAGCCCGTCCCCCAAGACCAGCTCGGATTAGGGTTCTACTCCAGGTTCTTTTTGGTGCCAAAAAAGACGGGGGACCTGAGACCCATCCTAGACCTTTCCCGCTTGAACCTGTCAGTAACCAAGGAAAAATTCCGAATGGTCACTCTTCAATCTGTCCTCCCCCTTTTGAGGGAAAACGATTGGATGTGCTCTATAGACCTCAAGGATGCATATTACCACATCTTAATGGACAAACGATCCAGGAGGTTCCTTCGCTTCCGGCTGGGGGCCAGTCACTACCAGTTCAGGGTCCTTCCCTTTGGCCTCACCACAGCCCCCAGGGTGTTCACCAAAGTGTTAGCAGTGATTGCGGCCCACCTGAGACTCCAGGGAATTCAGGTCTTTCCGTACCTGGACGACTGGCTCCTGACCGCACCAACAAGGCATCTACTTTGCTCGGCCAGAGACTTCTTTCTCCATCTAGCCCCACAACTAGGCATTACTATCAATGTCGGCAAATCTCTACTGGCTCCGACGCAGATCATAGAATTCATAGGTGCCAGAATAGACACCAGAGATTTGCGAGCCTTCCTAACTTCCGAGAGAATCAGGAACCTACAACTTCATGTGCGGGCTATCCTTCATTCAGAGGCTTCACCAGCGGAATTGGTCCTGAGGGCACTAGGCTCCATGGCGGCAGCGATTACACTCCTTCCATGCGCCCGTTTGAACATGCGAGTACTGCAATGGACTCTGTTAGTGCAATGGTCCTTCCTATCCCTTCCTCTCCACCATCCCATTGCTATCAGCAAGGCTTGCAGGAGGGCGCTACTATGGTGGCTCCAAGCATCGAACTTCCATACGGGCCATCCCTTCTGCACCTCTCCCCCTATCGCCATGGTGACCACGGACGCTTCCCGCCTCGGGTGGGGGGGGGCATTATTCAGGCAGGACAGTCCAAGGCACGTGGAAAGATACAGAGACCTCCCTGCATATCAACGTTCTGGAGATGAGAGCGGTGCTGTTGGCGTTGCAAGCACTTCAGAGCTTCCTCCCCGCAGGAACGATTGCAATTCAGTCGGACAACATGTCAGTGGTCTGGTATATCAACAAACAGGGGGGAACCAGATCTTATCCTCTTTGCCGCGAAGCCATGAGAGTGTGGGAATGGGCGAGCTCCACCAACTGCTTTCTGATTGCAACGCACATTCCGGGGAGGACCAACATCCTAGCGGACAAGCTCAGCCGCACCCTTCTTATCCCGTATGAGTGGTCTCTCAATCCTCTAGTTGCGAAGCAGATATTCGCAACATGGGGGCAACCCTGCTGCGATCTTTTTGCATCTCCATCAAACACCAAATGCGACAATTTCTTTGCTCTAATCCCCCCTCCAGGGGAAACTCCAAGAGATGCTCTGGTGCATGCTTGGCCACCCGGTCTACTCTATGCCTATCCTCCTCTGCCAATGATGATACAACTCTTACAGAAAGCCTCGCGGTTGGGGAGCAAGATGATTCTCATTGCCCCATTCTGGCCTCGACAAATTTGGTTCCCTTACCTGTGGTCTCACCTTGTGAATCACCCTTGGATTCTAGATCCCATTCCGGATCTCATCTCCCATCCGTTGGACTTGCCAACTCCAAACCTGGACAATCTGAAACTGACAGCTTGGTTGCTCCAGTTCCACTCGTAATTAGGACTACCGGTATCTCTTCACCAGTCAAAGCCATCCTCGTGGCAGCGCATAAGCCCTCCACCAGGAAAGTGTATCACAGTAAATGGAAACGTTTTTCCATCTGGGTGGAGCACCACGATCTAGATCCCTTTACGGCTCCTCTTCCATCCATTTTAGACTTCCTAACTGAACTCTTTCAGGAAGGCGCTAGTTGTTCAACTGTCAAAGTGCAATTGGCAGCCATATCTCATTATCATGTGGGACATGATACAGGGCCCTTGATGTCAGCCAAATTGTGTAAAACCTTTCTCAAGGGTACCTTTTACTTAGACCCCTGTAAAGAAGCCGTACCCCCCTGGGATCTTACTTTAGTTCTTCAAGCCTTGACTGCTCCACCCTTTGAACCCGCTGCTTCAGTGGATCTCAAATTCTTGTCATGGAAAACAGCATTCCTTGTAGCCATTACTTCAGCGAAAAGAGTGTCGGAACTTCAGGCTCTTTCTGTGAAGCCTCCATACCTGATTTTTCACCCAGATAGAGTGTACCTCAGGATCAATCCCTCCTTTCTTCCCAAGATAGCATCAGAAACCAACATAAATCAGTCCATAAATTTACCAGTTTTCTTCCCTAAATATCAAAATAAGGGAGAGTACAAGCTGCACTCATTGGATGTTCATAGGCAGCTTCGTTTTTATACTCATAGGACAGCTGGCCATAGACAATCTGACCAGCTGTTCGTTTCCTTTGCCAAATTTAACTTGGGGAAAGCTATCTCTAAAGTATCTTTATCTCGCTGGATTTCCCAATGTATCCTACTGGCTTATCAAGCCTCGGGTAGACCCGCACCAGAAGGAGTTTGTGCTCATTCCACCCGCTCCATTTCTACTTCTGTGGCTTTCAAGTCTAGAGTTCCTTTGGATGATATTTGTTCTGCAGCCACTTGGGCTTCATCTCATACCTTTATCAACCACTACAAGCTAGACCTGCTTTTTAGAGGGAGAGCATCCTTTGGCTCTGCGGTGCTTCGTAATATCCTTCCATGATGGCCACCCAAGGTGCAGGTAGCTGGGGACTCTGTCCCACAGGTTGCTGACAAATGAACATCCTACTTCAGATTTAGAAGTTATGTATTCACCATAACATTCCATCTGAGTAGGTAGTTCATTTGTCTGCAACCATCCCCCCCTCCTTCCCCCTGACCTTCTTTGGATCTACTAGTTGTTAGATATCCTTTTGTTGGATATATATTGAGAGGCAAACTCAATCTGAGGTCATGGAGGGTTAGCAGGGGATTATGGGTGAAGGGAGGAGCTAGGAGCTCGGATCCATTAGCTTGAAACAAGTTGCTGGCTCGGATCCGATATCGGATCCGTAACCCACAGGTTGCAGACAAATGAACTACCTACTCAGATGGAACGTTATGGTGAGTACATAACTTCTAATTATTCCCTTTGGGAAAAATTTGTTGCCCATGAACTACCACATGGACAGTAATTCATTAAACACTGAAGATGTGATAAGAGACCTGGGGACACAGGTTGACAGCAACCTCTCCTTTGATGACCACATTGCCACTGTAGGCAGAAAGTCCTTCCATGTGGCACATCTCATTACAAAAGGTTTCTCATCCAGGAAGAAAGAGGCCATAATCCCTTTCTACTCATCCCTCATTAGACCTATTATAGAATACAGTGCCCTATTTGGTATGTACCTCACTAGACACCTACAACTGGAAAGGCCAAAAAAATACCTCGCTTAGAGGATCTTAGGCCTTAGACACATGCCCTATGTGAACAGAATAAAAAAAAAAACAGCTATACTTTTTCTCATATTGCCTACTTAGAGGTGATCTGTGCTTGACCTACAAAGCCATGTCTGACCCAGAGCGGTTAGATATGCTACACCTAAAGAAATCCCAATCCCTCTGTGCCACCCGCTCCAGGGACCTAAACCTCATTACCACAATAAACAGAACATGCTGAAGGACAGTTTCTTAACCCAGAGACTTCCCACACTCTGGAAAAAAAAACTTCCCAATCACGTCAAGCAGCGCACTTCACTGGCCCTCTTTAAGAGAAATCTTGACGAGTGGATGGGCAATAGGAAGTTCATCCTCGGGGATCACTTCAGTGACCTTGCTTCACATGGGCACTGGGAACTAACTTTGGGCAGAATGATGCCAGGGAATCTTCTTGGGCTAGGCTTATATAGGCTCCAGGGCCGTTAGCTTGGTATACACCTATGAACGGTTTACCTTCGTTTTGTCGCACATGGTATGTGCGATCGTCCTGGTGTGTGACCTGTATTACCAAAATATGAAGAACTTCGAAGAAACAAATGTCGAAAATGGTTTGCTGGAAAGCCATTTCCAACATTTGATCCATAAGCATTCGCTTATTTGCCATTCAAACACATGGTGAATCGGCATTGTCATTTTTTGGCACCGTATTTTAGACGTTATGCACGTTGTACACATGGTGGATGACAATTCAAAGGTAAACCCTATGAACCTATGAATGTATAGGATCCAGTCAACCATAGTATTGTAATTATAAGTACATGCAGGAAAAAAATAATTTATTGGACAAGAACTATGTCATTTAACAAAGGACACAAAAACAGACAGGTTGATACTAAGGATGCCAGTCTCTAATGACATGAAAAAATAAAATCATGTCAGTATGGCAGTCTCTGTCAAACCATTTGTAGAACATACAAATTACAAAATATTATTTCATAGTTACTAATTTCAAGCCATTAGAATGATGAAAAATACAAATCACCAGTGCTGAGCATTCAAAGTGCAAAAAAGTATTAAGTCTTTATGTCTTGGAAAAAAAAATTGCAATGGCAACTTGGCAAGTAAAAACGAATAGAACGAAGACATTGACAACTAGTATGTGATGTTGCAGTCTGCCTTTCAGGCCAAACTGTGATGAATGTAATGTAATACATACAGATGAATGATTAAAGTTTAAAGCGTTATGCTTGAGGTGATGATTGTGATTTCCCACTGGCATGCAGCAAATTGTCAATGGACCACTTGCTATTAGAAATAGAATCAATTATGTTTGCGGAGCATCAAATTTTAAAGACTCAAATTAAGGAACACTACTCCTAAAATGGTGCAGTTAAGAAGTATGATGCTGTTCATTAAGGGGTGATGTAAAACACATCCCAACCAGTTGGTTTCCCGTCTTCTTCAACTTTTAAAGTATGCATGCAACATTCTTAACAATAACATAGATTTAGGTAAGCTAAGCTGAACAGTTTTTCAGGGAAAAATATAACTCATTCAAGCTCCAAATAACGTCATTAACAAAACATAAGTACATTATGAGACTGAGACATAAGGAAAATAAACGGTACTTCGTACACTTGTATACTTTCGCTTTTTAGCAGTAAACTCAGTGAAGCAGTCACCCACTTACACACACCCAGGTAGCGAGTACAGCAATATTCCCAGCAACTAGAAGGAATTAAGTTCTTACACAAGTCTTTAACACGCACAGTCGCACACCTACCTGCCAGCTGCCACTAACTTGTTTGTTCATAATCCACATTGCAGTCCAAACGTCTTCTCAGGAATTCAAATTCCGTGTGCATGGAAGAGGAAGATGTAAACAATCAGTCACTCAGATGCAGAACCTTCCACGTCTGTGCGACCGCACGCAGAGTGTGTTGTAGCCCTTAAAAAAGTAAGCTTTGTTTGTTTTGTTTTTTTTTGGTTAAATGAGAAAATTAATTTCCCTTCCACTTGCTAGCACAGCAGCAGTAGAGTTCCCCATACACTATACCGGCACGTACCGTCTCAAAAAAAAAACCTTGCTTGCAGTCCTGTGAATCCTTAGCTACACCACTGAGCACACTTAAAAACTAAACTTTCCTCCCAACTTTGCCCCCCTTTTTTACTTCTTATTTCCCTGGCCACCCCAACTGTTCTCCTCATTTTCTTCTCTCCACTCTAATGTTACCACCTCTCCTTCCACTCCACCCACTGTAACCGACACAACTGCCATTCTTTGCTATTCCCTGTCTCAATTATTCTTCACTCTTCTCTATGCTCCACTTACTATTCTTCTATTTTGTTCCACCAACTCTACCTCTATCATTTTGTTGTTCTACATACACAAAATGCATACTTTTAATGATTTCCACAAGGCATTAATGTTGTTACTTACACGTCCCTTTATCTTGCCCTTTTTAATGTTTCTAAACTTGCAATGTAACTTAGCATGATTATGATATATATGTATTATTTTTTGGCATCATCTTTTTTATCATGTGTTTTTGGAACTTTGTCTATACTTTTAATAATTATCTACACGGCATTAATGTTGATGTTCTTCGTGTTTCACTGTTGCAGTCATTACATTTGGGTTATCCTGCTGACAGGTTGCACTCAGTCGGCCTGAATTCCAAAGTCTTGGGTCCTGCATTGGTTGCTGTCGCCCCTTCCCTGACGTCAGGTCGTCAGGGGTATAAAAGATGCAGCCGACGCCATTTTCTTCAGTCTTTCTTGCCGAGCGGTGCCCGAAGCAGAAGCAGTTTGCAAGTGCCAGTCGGCCGACTCCTGAGATTTTCGTGTTCGAGTTTCAGATACGAAGTCTTCATTAAAAGCTAAGTACCCCATTGGGGAAACTTTTTTCTTGCTCCAGACTGATGTCAGAAAAAGTTAATAATTATATTTCTTGTGGGAAGCAAATACCTCATAAGGACTTTCATTCTTACTGTATTCCTTGCCTAGGCCCTGACCACGATGTTTCAAGTTGTCAGTTTTGTGCTAGATTTAACCAACGCACTATTAAGCGTCGGTACGATTTTGCACTAAGCTACTTTGGGCACAGATTTAATTTTACTATGTCGTTGGATAGCCATCCGACTACCGGAGTTCACAAAAAGCGCAAAGAAAAAGAAAAGGACAGGCAACCGAGGTCCAAAACCGACGAAGCTTCTCCTAAGCCAGTCGCTGGTTCTCAGTGAAGCGCTTTCGCAGCCTCTGACACCCGCTATTTTAGAGTCGCAAGCCGCTACTGACTCCCACGTGGAGTTGGTCAGGCCGCTGGAATCTCAAGGTATTGGAGCCTCAGAGACTATTCCCTAAGATGGGTCCAGAGCCGCTGAGCAGGCATTGGCTTCTGAGGGTGTATTCAAACCTAAACAATTGTACATTAAACCGACTTCAGCTTCAAAGGCAAAGACTAAAACACTGTTAAAAGCAAGAAAAACAAGTTCACCAGCCACAAGGACTGGCCTCCATGCCCAAAAAACAGATGCTCAAAATGGTCGAAGACTTAATTACCTTGATCAGGCGTTCCCATCCTCCTCCTGATAAGAGGCCTAGGCAAGAGACAGACTATGAATCTTCAGATCAGGTTTCCATTTCCTCAGATTCCTCTTCTGATCAGGAATATTCACTTCCCCCCATGAGGATTGTGATGCTGAAGAATCTATTCCTTCAGCTTCTCCTCCTGAGGACTATTCCTTTGGGGAAACCTTGCATACCATGAGGGAGCATTTCCACTGGGAGAGTCAAGATTTTTCAGAATCTAAGAAGAGGCTCAGGGACTTCCTTCTACTGCCTCAACACAGGCCTCTAGCTATTCCACCCATGTTAGACATTGTAGATAATGTGTTTTCAGAGTCTAGTCTGACCCCGGACTCCTTACATCCAGCTCCTGTTAAGCCTGACAGATACTATAGGGTTCCTGACTCTCATAAATTCCTTTTTAAAAACCCTGCTGCAGACCCAGAAACTATTTCTCATGGTCCCAAAGGGGTTAAGGCTTCCACTGCAAAAAACCCTACCCCCCTCTGACAGAGATTCTAGGGCATTGGATAGATGGGGAAAAAAGATTTACACATCTGCTACCTTGGCTATAAGGGCTTTAAACTGCCAGTTTCATATGCTCAAATATCAGCAATATGTTGTGACACTGCTTAAACAGAAAATGTTGGTAAATTCTGAATGTGCAGATAATAAAGAAATGCAGGATTTATTGCATGCAGCTGAACAAGTTGGAAAGCATACTTTGCAATGTGGTTTTGATTCTCTAGAGGCCTCCTGCAGGGCCGCTGTTACGGGTTCTGTAATTAGTAGGCATGCTTGGTTAAAGGAACAAAATCTGCCTGATCATGTCAAAGCTAAATTATTAGATGCACCATTACAGCATGGTACCTTGTTTGGTGTTAAGGCAGAAGAGGTGTTAAAGAAAATGGAGGACAAAGTTAAATCTATGCAAACGGTCAAAGATTTTTTACAAGTGCAGCCACCTATGTTTAGCAGACACTGGCCTGCAAAGAATTGGTCCTTTCCAGTGTCCAACAGACCTCAAAGGGGCAGATCCAGACACCCTAGAGACAGATCCCAGCCGCAAGGTTCTTACAGGTCTAAGCAATGGGGTGCTTCTACCTCCAAAAGTGGAGAAGACAAATCACAACCATACAGGAAACAGTCCTAATGACTTCCCCCTGCCTGCACCAAGCACTTATCTACTGGCAGCACCCTTAGGGGGAAAAATAGCACATTTTTCTCAAAATTGGCACATTATAACTCACGACAAATGGGTTCTAAACATAGTGTCACAAGGCTACAAGTTTCACTTCCATACCCTGCCAAGAGCAAACGGTTGGCCAGACCTGCCAAAAAAACAATGGGCAGAGGCTCAAAAACAAGTCTCATCCCTCATGGACATGGGGGCTATTCAACAAGTGCCACAGCAAGAGCGGGGACAAGGATTTTACTCAAGACTGTTCTTGATACCCAGAAAGGACAAAACATGGAGACCAATACTGGACCTATCTATTCTAAACACTTTCCTGGATATTCTAAAGTTCAAGATGTTGACCTTACAACAGCTTCTGCCCATGTTGGGCAGAAAGGCTTGGCTCATCACTTTAGATCTAAAAGAGGCATACCTGCATGTCCCAATCAGATAATCATGCAGAAGATACCTCAGATTCAAGGCTGGTTCAAAGCATTACCAATTCGCTGCACTGCCCTTTGCTTATCTACTGCACCCAGGGTCTTCACAAAGTGCCTGGCACCAGTAATTGCTTTCTGCAGACAAAGTGGAATACAAATATATCCTTACTTGGATGACTGCCTCTCATTTAAGCAGAGAACAAGGACATTCTACTACAGCATCTGGCGTTTGTGAAAAGGCTTTTAACATGCCTAGGGTACACAGTCAACGAAAAGAAATCAAAACTAGTACCCTCTCAAGAGATAATATTCCTGGGTGCAAGCTTAAATACAACTGCCCAGATGGCTTATCTCACGCCAGACAAACAAAGGCAACTGACTACCTATTTCAAGGAAATGGCAACAAAGGCTAAGTTATCTGCAAGAAAAATTCTGCAGGCTTTGGGCTTCATGGCATCCTGCATCCTACTAATTCCATATGCAAGACTGCATATGAGGAAACTTCAATGGTACCTAAAAAGTGTCTGGACACAGCATTGCACAGCCTGGAAGCAAAGATTACTCTCATGCAACAGGAGTTTCGATGGTGGGCAAAGGATTGTCACTGAAACAAGGGACAGCCATTCTCACTTCCCCCAGCCAGGCAGAACCTAACAAAGGATGCATCAGTTTATGCCTGGGGGGCCCACATTGCAGGAAGAGGCATTCAGGGTACCTGGTCCACAAATCAAATAAACCAAAAGCATCTACATATCAATCAAAAAGAGATGCTAGCTGTTCAAAATGCCCTGACAGCCTTCAAGGACCTAATTCATCCGGGACAACTACTGATAAAGGCAGACAATGCCATGGTCATGTGGTACATAAACAAGCAGGGGGGGCACACATTCTTACCCCCTTTGCAGACTAGCCATGGCTTTATGGGACACAGCATTGGCTTACCAAGTTCATCTGCTGGCACAATTCCTGCCAGGAAAGGACAATACTCTGGCAGACGAACTAAGCAGAAACCTTATGGATCCCCACGAGTGGCACCTGGATCCACAAGTCTTCAGCATGATAACAAAGAAATGGGGACGCCCGGACGTAGATCTATCTGCCTTCCCTCACAACTATCAACTAAAAAGATTCTGCACAAGGACTTATCACAGACAAGCATGGAAAGTGGACGCCTGATCTTTCAACTGGAAAAAACTATCAGTATATGCCTTTCCTCCACTGCCTCTCCTCCCCAAGATACTCCTAAAGGTGAGACAGGAGAAACCAAAAATGATTCTGATTGTCTTAGACTGGCCCTGCCAGTACTGGTATTCGATCTTAAGGAACTTGTCTCAATGCCCAGCCTGGACCTTACCGCAAATACCTCACCTACTGTCCCAACAAAACAATCAGATTCTGCACAGCCAACTCAGGACTCTAAACCTGACAGCATGGCGGATAATGTAGCCATACAAAGCACACCTCTCAGTAAAGCTGTGATGGATGTCATTTTGGAAGCCAGAAGGCCTAGTACTAGAAAATTCTATGCTGGAAAATGGAAGAGATTTTGTGCTTGGAACCAAGCTCAAGGAAATGACACAGCTGTACCAAATATAACTCAGATTTTGCAATACTTAACTGGATAGCTGGATAAAGGCCTATCTTTTTCATCAATTAAAATTCATGCCTCTGCCATTTCGGCTCATTACAATACAGAGCCACCACTCTTTTCTCATCCTTTATTAAGGCAGCACCTCAGAGGAGCCAAAAATTTAAGGCCTCCAAGGAGGCCGCCAATGCCTGCATGGGACCTCAATTATGTATTGCAAAAACTTACCCTACCTCCTTTTGAGCCAGCTGCTACTGCAGATATAAAATTCTTATCTTGGAAAACAGCTCTGCTCCTAGCAATAACTACTGCAAGACGAGTGTCAGAGCTACAGGCTCTCATGGCTGTGGAAACTTTTATAATTTTTTATCCAGACAGGGTCTCTCTGAGGACAAACCATACATTTATGCCTAAGGTGGTGTCCAGTGTAGCCCTTAAACAAGTTATTCATTTGCCAACTTTTTATCCAAATCCACAGAACAAAGGGGAGAAAATTCTGCATTCTTTGGACGTACACAAACAACTTACATTCTATTTGGACAAAACTAAAGTTTTCAGAAAGACAGAACAATTACTAGTGGCGTATGCTGCAGGATCACAAGGAAAGGCTATCTCCACGCAGACTATTTCAAAGTGGATAGGTCACTGCATTCGTTTCTGCTACTCTCAGCATGGCAAGCCAGTGCCTAAGGGCATTAGGCCACATTCAACCAGAGTTGCAGCCACTTCGGCAGCCTATCTCAGGGGAGTACCAACCAAAGACATTTTAGAGGATGCTACTTGGAGTTCAGTGCACACCTTTACAAAGCATTACAATCTGCACCTTTACTCTAAATACAGAGCAGGCTTTGCCACTGCAGTTCTGCAGGGCCTCATAGCCGCTCCTAATGTTGTTTCGCTCCAGCCCCCCAACCATAGCTTTGGGACTCTACCCAAATGTAATGACTGCAACAGTGAAACACGAAGAACATAGTAAAGTTGTGTACACTTACCATAAATGTAGATGTTCGAGTGTATTCACTGTTGCAGTCCAGGTTTACCCACCCGCCATCCCCCTTATTTCTGCTGGAACTTATCTTTACTTCTCTGATCTGTACAACCTATGTGGTGTATTTGCTTGTAGATGAAGGTAAAGTTTATTTTGGTGCATGTATGTTTTATATATATATATATATATATATATATATATATATATATATATATATATATATATATATATATATATATATATATATATATATATATATATATCCTACCCTTTTGGGGGCACCTAACATAAAACTGAAGAAAATGACATTGGCTGCATCTTTTATACCCCTGACGACCTGACGTCAGGGAAGGGGTGACAGCAACCGACGCAGGACCCAAGACTTTGGAATTCAGGCCGACTGAGGGCAACCTGCCAGCAGGATTACCCAAATGTAATGACTGCAACAGTGAATACACTCGAACATTTACATTTATGATAAGTGTACACAACTGTACTTTATTCACATGTCTTTTTATCTTGTCCTTTTTATGTTTTCAAATTTGCAATGTAACCTGGTTTTGTTATGATACATGTGTAATATTTTTGGCATCATCTTTTTTTATCATGTGTTTGTGGAGCTTTTCTCCTTGCGTCTACACTGAAATGGGCTCCCAGTCCAGTGGACTAACCCAGTTAACAAAGGACAAATAAATAAAAGATAGCATCAGACTATTTTAACTGGGTTATAGCTGTTCTGTCTGAACAAAGGCAAGGATACTGTGAAGTAACTGACTCTCTGCCCCTAATAGTCTTTTGTTCCCCTTAATGATTTAGCAGATTTAAGAGTACCTTAAAAGTGGCTAAAATTGTGTTTAATTCTTTAGTTTGTAAGGCGTCTAATGAAGATGTTTCATGGTATGGGTTTCATATCCCTGATGGTACAACAAGTTGCTTTGTCTTTTGCTGGTTTTCCCTCTGACAAGGATAACGGGGGTACTGGAGGTCATGGGTAAAGAAATACATGCTCTGTGTGTGTGTGTGTGTGTGTGTGTGTGTGTGTGTGTGTGTGTGTGTGTGTGTGTGTGTGTGTCTGTCTGTGTGTCTGAGAATATATATATAAAATGTACACACACACACTTGTTAAAAGATATTTATTTGCTATTTATTTCTTGGATGCCAGTCTTTTATTATTAGCTAGTCTTCGAACATGTTAACATCATTTTTAGAATTTGTACTAGTTATAGTATAACAACAGAAGCTGTCCTTTTGTGTTGACATGTCTATAACATCTCTGTATAGTCATGCCTGCTTCATCTTTGGTGATATGTGGAAGACGTGGCTTAAGAAACAGCCCTTCTCATGTAATTATTTAACCAACATCAGTGCTTTTCTGTGTCATTTATGGTCTTGTTTTTGAATCTGATAGTTTAGAGTAAGAGAAAGTAAGGGAAAACTGAAACAAACAATGTTCTGTAGTTCTATCTCACCTGCATTCTTACATCTGGGTTTGGAGCCGATCCTCGGCCGATTACAAAGCTCCAAGTCTCTCAGTTTTCTCGTGATAAGGTAGGTATCCCATAGTGCACTAGTAAGAATCCTCAGATCTTGTTTGCCATGTCTACGAGTTCAGAAGTGCATTTGTTGCTAAGTTGGAATTTCTTCATTGTTAAGTTTTCTATAGTGATTGTTTTTTCATAATATTAGTAGTTTAGTTTAAATAGCTTAACTTGGCGGCCATGGTGGTGCAGCTATTAGCATTGCCACTTCACAGCAAGAGGTTCTCCAGTTCGATCCTCGGCTGGGGTGCCTTCTGTGCGGAGTCTTCATGTCCTCCCTGTGGTTGTGTGGGTTTCCTGCGGGTGCTCCGGTTTCCTTCCACATCCCAAAGACATGCTGTAGATGGATTAGACACTCCAAATTGGCCCTAGGCATGAGTGCATGCTTGTGTGTGTGCACCTTCTGTGGAAGGTTGTATGCCGGGCTAGCAACTCGACACCGTAAATCTCCACTGCCAATTATGAGTGGACAGGTGATCTGCTGTGGTGACCCCTAACCGAGAAAAGATGAAAGAAGAAGCTTAAATAGCTTAACTGTTGTTCTAGTAGTTAAATTAGTTAGCGTGTTTTTTGAATTTTGGCAAAGTGTTGTTGAAAACTTGTTGGCCGTCACTTCTGTGGGGCCTTTTCTTCTGAGTGGTACTAGTTTTCTGCTAAATTTTTCTCTCTTGGGCATAGGTCCATGTTTTTGGTTAGGACCTATTCTAGCTTTTTGTTTGACTAGAATTGGTAGTTTAAAATTAATAGCTGTGTGGAGTGCTTCTTTATTAACCTTTATTAGCTAGAACTATTTAGAGTGTTTGTTGAATTTATTGCAATTGTTGCAAATTGCTGACGTCGCTTACTCCTCTGTTTAGGGCTAGGTCTGTTTAAGTTAGAGGACCTAGTCCTCTATTGCATTCTCTCCAGTGTGTTGTTTTCCTCAGCAGGGCTAGGCCCGTTTAAGTTAGAGGACCTTGTCCTCTCTCCCTATTTTTCCCTCTTCTGATTGTTTTTTTTACTGACAATATGTCTAAGGAATCAAAGGACCATAAACCTTCGGGTTTTAAAAAGTGTCTCAAATGTTCTCAAAAATGTCCCTGACTGATGGGCATAGTATTTGTGTTTACTGCCTGGGAGCCATACATCTTCAGGAGATATGTTCCTTTTGCCACTCCTTTAGTTCTCGGGTTCTCCAGGAAAGGAAGAACAAATTGATCCTGAAAGGTCTCCTTAAACCTTCCTTTGAGGAGGATTTAGCCAGCTCTTCATCATCATTCCAGGTCTCCCTCTTCTAAAAAAGAGAAGGTCAAGTCGGTCAAGAAACAGTCTCCCACACTGAGTGTTTTGTCTAGACCTCCACACAAAATTGGACAAACCTTCTACCTCTTCGGCTCCACTGTCTTCAGAGCTGGTCGAGGTCATCAGCATTGACACTCCAGTCTCGGCCCCAAATTTTTCAGAGCCGACTACTGAACACTTACCTCGGAGCCGGTCTAGAGAATTATTACTGGTTTCCCCTACACTCAGATCTCCGATTTTACAGAGATCTAGATCACCTACCTTGTCTTCCAGATCCTCCAAGAGTCTTTCTGAAGAGGATGTAGAGAGAGTAGTGCTTAGACTTTTGAAGTTGTCAGTGGTAGCTAATTTGTTACTAGCTTTGACCCACTCAGTCCCGGAGCCGTCTAAGGCCATATTACCTGCTTCTGTTCCTCCTCCAAGCCATTTTGGTCCTTCAGAGCTATCGGTGCCACTTGTTGTGGAACCATTGGTTCCAGCAACTCTATTTTCTGTCTCAGAGCCGAGTTCCGCTCTGATACCTTTGGTGCCATCTTTGGTGTCTAGGAGCTGAAGCTTACCACTCGGCCCCGACAGGGATGCTTGGACCCGAACTTCTTTGGTTCCGAGTTTACCTCTTGGTGCGTCAGCTCGGTTGAGCTTGGAGCCTACGTCTATCTTGGAGCCGATCGCTTTGCAGCCGAGGGCTACTTCCACTTTCTCGGAACTGGGGGTGTCCTCGGAGCCAGAGAGATCTGCCTTTGAGATGATGAGGAGCATGCTGTCTAGGTCTTCAGCTCCACACAAGGGTCCCCCCTCAAACTTCGACCTCTGTCTCAGCACCATCTCTCTCTCTTGACAGCAGAGACCCGCAGCCTCAGGAACCCCCATTGGGTGGCCCCCAGTCTTCCGAGACCTCCCCAGAATTCCCTTCTGAGGAGCCTCCTCGGAAGAGGACTTGCAAGAGGAAGCATGTAGACTCCCCTGATGAGTCCATCACCTCGGACACTGACCTCGAGGAGTCAGAAGGGTTCCCTAGGTCATCCTCTGATAATATCTCCTTCGTAGATATCCTCGAGATCCTGAAACAGAGAGGTGGCTTGGCCCACTGTCACCCCTTCTGATGAGGAGTCAGTGTACCTGAATGCTTTCAAGTCTCAAGCTTCAGCCTCGTGGGTGTCTCCACCTTTCAATGAGCTGTTGGGTTTAGTCAGTCGAAAGGTGTGGGAAACTTCTGATGCCTTGGAACCAGTCCCCAGAAGGCCCAACAGATTTCTTTTAGCCCCCAAAGAGAAAGAGTTTTTGACTAAAGGTGTGCCTGTAGATGCCATGGTGGTGGCAGCAGCCACAAAGAAGGAACTAGCGGAAACGTCCTCATCTGTCCACCCACCGAACAAGGAGTCTTGAACGATGGACGGATATGGGAAGCGTATCTTCTCTTCAGCGGCTTTTACACTCAGATCGCTGAATTACCTCACCCATTTCACTAGACTTCAAAGAGATCTAAAGGAGCTAGGAGATACTCTCCAAGGTATTTTAGCTGAAGGAGTCCCTGAGAAGGTTACTGCTCAGTTGTCTTCCTTAAACTCCATTGTTAACTCCTCCATGAGGCTGATATCTTATGCAGCAGATGGAGCGAGCAGGGCAGCGGGTTCAGGAGTTTCCCTTAGGAGACACTCCTGGATGGGCTTATGTAGTTTTGCAGAGCCTTTCAAATCTACATTTACCAACACCCCTTTGACGGTGCCTCCCTGTTTGGACCAAAGGTAAAAGATATACTCACCAGATGCGAGCAAGAAGGGAAAATTCTCTCTGCTGTGGGAGTAAGTTTTTCTGTCCCTTCTAGACCATACCCTAAGGGTCAGGGAGGCGGGAAAATGTGGTTCAAGAAATCTCAGAGATTTTTCCCGGACACCAAGTTGATTCCTCCTCCAGAGGAAGAGGAGGAGAAAGTAATGGTAGACGTCGCCCTAGAGGCAGGGGGCTTTTCGCAAAACCAGGGTGTCCGCGATTCCTTTCATGGACGTCCCTATCAGCGCTCTTGAAGTGGGGCCCGACTGAGCTTCTCTGGAGCCATTCGGGGGTCACTTGTCTTTGTACCCAGAAGCCTGGCATGACATCACCCAAGACAAGTGGGTACAAAGAATAATTTCCAGAGGATACTCCATACCCTTCTCTTCTCCACCTCATCCCACCAAGAAAATCCCTGATCCACCCAATCACAGGGTCAAGCAACTATAGAAGTCCAAAAGTTGCTTGAAAAGAGAGTCATCCAAACTGTTGCTGCAGGCCAGATAGGATTCGGAACTTACTCCAGATTCTTTTTAGTGCCAAAACGAAGAGGGGACTTGAGGCCCATTTTGGATGTCAGCAAGTTAAAAGAATCAGTGAAGAAGTCCAAGTTCCGAATGGTAACACTGCAGTCTTTACTCCCTCTGTTAGGGAAAGACAGTTGGATGTGCTCCATAGACCTCCAAGATGTGTACTACCACATAAAAATGGACAGAGCATCAAGGAGTCATTTATGCTTCTAGCTGGGCGCCAGTCATTACCAATTTTGTGCTCTGCCCTTTGGTCTCACCCACAGCCCCCAGGTTCACCAAATGTCTGGCGGTAGTAACTGCTCACTTGAGATTCCAAGTGTTTCCATAGCTGAGCAACAGGCTCCTGACTGCCACCACCAGGCACCTACTTCTACAAACCAGGGATTCAACCATCCGAGTCTGCACTCAGCTAGGAATTACTATAAATTGGGAAAAGTTTGCCTTGTTGCCCTCTCAATATGTGACTTGTATAGGTGCAGAAATAGACAGTCGCAATGATGGCTCACCTTCCTGCAGACAGAATACAAAACCTAAGACAACAGATATACAGCCTGCTTCCCCAACATAAAGTCAAAGCGAAGACGCTGCTCAAACTTCTAGGAACCATGGCCTGTACGATAACTCTAGTTCCACTAGCCAGACTACATATGAGAATTCTACAATGGCTACTCTTTTCCCAGTGGTCTCTTCAACATTTGCCTCTGTCTCATCCCATTTTAGTAACAGAATCTTGCAAAAAGGACCTTAGATGGTGGATCCAGTCCAATCAACTAATGATAGAGACACCATTCATTCCTCGCCAACCTATTGCTACTGTGACCACGGATGCTTCCCAGATAGGGTGGGCGGGGGGCATGGAGAATTATCTAGGAAGGACAGTCCAAGGCACATGGCAAGAACACGAGGCTCACTTGCATGTCAGTGTCCTAGAGATGAGAGCAATGCTACTAGCGTTGCAAGCACTTTACAACTTTCTTCCTCTAGGGACAATAGCAATCCAATCAGAAAATATATTAGTGGTATGGTGTATAAACAAACAGAGGACCAGATGCTACCACCTGTGTCGAGAGGCTCTTCGTGTTTGGCAGTGGGCAATATCTTCCCAATGCTTTCTAGTTGCAACACGTATCCCGGGGACAACCAGTGTGATAGCCGACAAGTTCAGCAGGGCATTCTTGATGCCTCACAAGTTTATAGGTAGGTACTAGGCTATTGGCCCGAGGGCCAAAGCAAGCCTAGCCAACAGTGTGTTTGCTTTCGCCACCCATGTAGTGTTAAATTCCTGGCCCCCCCCATCGAGCAGAGCTCCAGACATAATCCCAGGGGTGAATTTCCTATCACCCATCCACTTATCAAGGTTTTTCTTAGAGTGCTAATGATGAACTCTGCTTGATGTAGATAGAATTTCATTCCAGAGCATGGGAAGTCTCTGGGACAAGAGTCTATCCCTTCAGCATGTCCTATTTGTTGTTGTGAGGTTTACATCCCTAGAGCGTGTAGCTAGGGGAGATTGGGATTTCTTTAAGTGGAGCATGTCCATCAGTTCTGGGTTTGACATAGCTTTGCATGTCAGACAGAGGTCTCCTCGGAGTAAGCGGTATGCGACTGAGTAGAGTTGGAGTTTCTTGAGCCGGTCGGGATAGGGCAACAGTCTCTGAATCAGAAAGTCGTGGAACAGATTATCCGCAAATGGAGACAGCCTTGCTGCGATCTGTTTGCCAGCCCAATGAACGCCAAGTGCAGCAGCTACTTCTTCCTTACCCCCCCACCCCCACCCCGGGGGGAGACACCAAGAGATGCACTTGTTCACATTTGGCCCTCGGGACTTCTTTATGCCTATCCTCCCTTTCCGCTAATATCGAAAGTTATCCAGAAAGCAAAGACCTTGGGAAGCAAAATGATTCTTATCACTCCTTACTGGCCTCATCAGATTTGGTTCCCCTTTCTCGAGCCTTACCTTCTGGACGATCCCTGGACTCTGGATCCATTACCAGACCTTCTGACACATATGTCAGGCACTTTCCATCCTTGTCTCCACACCCTCAACTTGACAGCGTGGCTGCTCCACTTCCATCCCTAGTCAGGCTTCATGATTTCTCCCCTGCAGTTACACATATACTGACTTCCTCTCACAAGCCTTCTACGAGAAAACTGTATGCTACCAAATGGAAAAGATTTTCTCTTTGGGCACAAGAAAAAAAACATAGATCCTTACATAGCCTCCATTCCTTTAGTGTTAGAATTCCTAACTGAACTTTTTCATAAGGGATCAGCTGCTGCTACAATCAAAGTTCATTTAGCAGCTATCTCCAATTTTTATTTGGGACAACACAAACCTAATCTTATGGCTCACAGATTGGATATATCATTTTAAAAGGCACTGCCCTGCTAAGACCTCCTTTTCAAGAACCTCTCTCTCCTTGGGATCTAAATTTTGTTCTTTCTAAACTTACCTCCCCACCTTTTGAACCTGCACATAATTGTGATTTAAAGTTCTCTTCATGGAAGACCAGTTTTCTAGTAGCCATTACATCCGCCAGAAGAGTGTCAAGAGTTGCAAGCATTTTCAGTCAAACCTCCTTATTTGATTTTTCATAGAGACAGAGTTTCCCTTCAGACAAATCCGTCCTTCATCCCCAAGGTTTGTTCTCAATCTAATATGAATCAAACTATTGAACTGTCAGTCTTTTTTTCCTAATCATTCAAACAAAGCAGAGTATAAATTCCATCAACTTGATGTTCACAGACAGGTAAGGTTCTATCTACATAGAACCAAGGAGTTTAGGAGATCAGACCAATTGTTTGTATCTTTTTCGGAGACGAGAAAAGGTATGCCAGTCTCCAAGATAACATTATCAAACTGGATTTCAAATTGTATATCCTTTATTTACTCTTCCTGTGGCAAAGAACTCCCGTTTAAAATTAAAGCTCATTCTACCAGATCGGTATCCACATCTGCTGCCTTTCAAGCTAGAATTCCAGTAGACAGTATATGTGCAGCAGCAACTTGGGCAACCCCTCATACTTTCATTACAAATTGGATTTGGCCTCTAGGGGCAGAGCCTCCTTTGGTTCCACAGTTCTTAGGAGTATATTCACGTGAGCCACCTGAGAAAAAGGTGCTAGGGACGCTGTCCCATATGTAAGAATGAAGGCGAGATAGGACTACAGAATATAAAGAAGTTATGTACTCACCATAACGTTCCATGTTTGTAGTCCATCTCGCCCTTCATTCTTATGAACCCACCCTCCTACATGTATCCTTGTCCATGTATCCTTGGAAGATCTGGAGACAAGGCAGTGTCTTATCTTTCTTAGGGTAGGAGACCTTTCACATTTGTTTTTCCTTGTGGAAATACCTTCTATCACTTTTTAGACAGCAGCAAACAAGATCTGGGGATTCTTACTAGTGCACTATGGGATACCTACCTTGCCACGAGCCAACAGAGACTTCGAGCTTTGTAATCGGCCGAATCGGAGTAGAGGATCTGCTCCGAACCCATATGTAAGAATGAAGGGCGAGATGGACTACAAACATAGAATGTTATGGTGAGTACATAACTTCTTTTTATTTAATATGTTCATAGATTCAGACTCTGCTTCTGTATCTAGAGGCAGAGGACAGCGTTTTTATAGGATTTTCAAAGGATTCCTCAATTTTTTGGGACATGATTCCAATATAGACTTTACAGAGCAGGAATATTTAATCTCTAATCAAGATTGATTTGTATGTAAGAGGAACCATAGGGTCTAAAGGTCTCTCTACTCTGGTCAAGTAAAGTCAGCAGCTGAATGACTGTTGTTTGTTCCCTGCATCTGCGGTGCAAGGAGAGCACTTTGTATCCCTTCTACTCAAGAAAAAGAGTACCAGTCAGTACCATGAATGGGTGGACAGAACTCAGCATTCTTGAGAGTGTTTCCTTTGATTTATGATAAGACAGCAGTGCATTTAACATTATACCAGGTTTTTTTTCTTTCGTTGGAGGCTCTAAAAAAAGGTTATAGACATAGTCTTCCTCACGTCAAAGGATCGAGTTATTGCTGTTTTTTGTCTCTTGATGAAAAGAGATGACAGACTTATCACTCCTACCAGTGCCAGTTATAGAGTTACATAATACTTATTGAAAATATAAAAGGATGACTAGAAACAAGAGAAGGAAAAGAATCCTCCCATCCTTCAGTCTTTCATTGTCTATGGATTCAGCTACTAACCACCAACAACAGACAGTTGATTCTGTAATGTAAATAGTGGTTGTTTGGTTGTAGAGTAGACCAAAAAGACAAGTGTTTTCTTTTTTGAAAAGAATGACTAAATTCTGCTGAGTTCTAATAACCACAATGCTAGGTGTGGCAAAGAGACAGCCCAGAAATAGATTGAATGAGCCTAACCTATAATGATGGTGATGCATTAGTACAAATATTAATAGGGAATCTGCTACTATTAACAACTGTACTGTTAATATTCCCTCAGCATCTGTTAACCTAAACCCCCCTCATTGTGAACCTGTAGTAAGAAGGAAAACAACACCACCTCTCTGTGAATCAGGATCGACACACCCTCCCCCTTTCCAAATTACAGATATTCAAAGGAGAGGAAGGAGTCGATCCATGAGCAGAGGGAGACAGAAAAGGAAAGCCTCTGGTGGAGAACAGAAAGGTCCCACTCTGAAGAAGATGTGGGAGAGGCTCACACCACCATAGTATGGAACATTTCACATAGACCCCTAGATAGATATGAGACAGAAGTGTTAAATAGGGGCCTATCATTTATACCTACTGTCAACAGTGATTTAACAGATACCATTTTAGATACTAAACTCTTTGTTCGTAATGTACAATGGAAGCTCCTTTTCAAGAATAAAGCTAGTAATGTTTATGCCCCACGCTTTCATAAACCTAGTGTATTTGTTTCTAATTATCATCCCCTTTTGGATACATTTTGTAAAATGGTAGAAGATGTTTATAATTTTTATAGTCACTCTCATAATAGTACCAAAAGAGGCAATTTATTGTATAGGCAAAGAGCAGCCTTACAAAGACTCAAAAATGATAGGAACATCATCATTATGCCAGCCGACAAAGGCAGGCCTGTTGTAGTGATGGATATGGCTGAGTATAACTCCAGTATGAATGAAATGCTTGGTGAGATTAAGTTTTATATGACTATATCCCTACAAGAAGTTCATAATTATGTAGTAAGAGTCTATAATACCCTAGATGACTTAGACAAAAGTGGAATCATTAGTACAGAATTGTTTGATTTTTTTTTTGGGTTGAGAATCCATTGATATCTAAAATTCAAGGCCTACTGAAGATACACAAGGACCCAACCCACCCCCAATGAGATCTATTGTAGCTGGTAGGGGTTGGGTCACTGAGCCTCTATCAGTGTATATAGAGAAAGCTCTAAGGTCTGTAGTTGACTCGAATTTGTACATTCTCAGAGATACTAAACAATTTTTGTTAGATCTCTATAAGAGAATGGAATCAATACAGGATGCTCTCCCCTACTTTTTAGTGACAATGGATGTCAAATCACTTTTTACAGTCATCCCTAACCAAAAAGGTTTAGAATGCATCCATAAGTACCTTACACCATACACTGATTTTGTAACTACTAAAGTAGACTTGTTGTGTTTGTTGTTAGAAATAGTGCTGGAGAACAATATTTTCTTGTTTAATGATGATTTGTTCATACAAAGGGATGGCGTGGCTATGGGCACATCGTGTGCCAATAGCTACACCAACCTAGTGATGGCTGTTTGGGAAAAGGAGCACTTGTTTATTTACCGAGGTACGAGAAGTGTGTTGTTTTCTACAGACGTTTTGTGGATGATCTTTTTTTCCAATGGAGAGGAAGTAAGAGTGAGTTGAATACTTTCTTTGAAGAAATTAACTCCCTCACAGAATATTTAAAATTTACTAAGGCTGAATCGACCCATAGGATTACTTTCTTGGATGTTTATATAGAAAGACTGAGCAATTGTAAATTGAATACCGGTGTTCACAGGAAATCCTGTTATAGGAACACCTTGTTACATAGAGGGAGTATGCACCCACACTATGTTTTTAATAATATTATTAAAGGACAAGCTATTTGAGCTTCCAGACTTAACCCTACAGAAGAGGGATACGAAAAGGAACTGGTTAATCTGAAAAATAGATTACTAGCTAGGTCATATAATATGCGTGAAATTTCTAATGGTTTTTGAAGTATTGAACAGTCCAGGCATGATAAAGCGTGTCCATATTTTTCTGACATTGGTAGTGATAGGTATTCTAGTAGACATAGTTCTTTACAATCAACTAACTATACTAGTTCATCTCAGAAATTTTCTTTATTTTATACATATGACCTTGACCAACTTAAAGAAATTATTTTTAAGCATTGGAAAGTATTAACCGTAGACCCTCAGATTAGAGAAAGTGTAGGTGATTATCCGCAATTTTTATTTAAAAATAAGAAAAATCTTCATAGAATTCTGTGTTATCCAAAAACCATGAAGACCCATGGTGACATCACCCATAACCAAGGCACGGTTCCTTGTAATAACTGTAATTTTTGTTTTCATATTTGTAACAACATGTTTGTCCATCCAGTTACTTCTCAATGTTATGTATTTGATGTTGCTGCTAACTGCAACACTGAACATGTTGTTTACCTCGCATCATTATGCACCTGTTGTCCTGCCTTCTATGTTGGTAAAACTGACAGAAGGCTCAAGGACAGAATAAGGGAACATCTTTACCAAATACGTATTAAGTCAAGTACCAATGCTTTATCTAAACATGTTTTGGAAACAGATAGTATGCACACTTATGCATTTATGGTTCTTTATGTAAATACCCCTAGTTTGAGAGGGGGAGATGTTAGAAATTTCACTGAAAGAAATGAGATTAAATGGATCATTAAACTCCAGGCACATGTAAGTCCAGGTCTGAATGATAAAATTCCCTTAAAGCCTGTCCTTAAGAACAGGAGATTGATTGTTGGCTGAATTTTAAAACAATTTTTATAGATGACCTTATTCATATTTATGTTTTTATAACTGCTTGTGTTTTTTTTTTCATAAAGTTATAACAATAGTTGTAATAGTGTCACACATATTTGTATCAATATGTTTTTTACCGAGTTACGCTGTAACTTTTAAAAAACCCATTATGATGTCATTTGTCTTAATTATATCAATTAACTAATTGTTAGATATATATAAGGTGAGCAGTGATTTATGGTGTGTGTATATGGTCTGAGGAAGCCTTTTGGCAAAAGCGCTTACCTATTTCTTGGGTCGAATAAAATGCTTGGATTTTACTAAGGATTTGTGTTTTGTGAAGTTAACACAACTATCGTGTCTGGTCTGCTTGACTTTTTGGGTGTTCAAGATTTTGCTCTGCATAGGGTTGTTCCTAGGCTATATCGTTTATTCCACTTACCTAACCTATAATGAGTTTATTTTGGTACAATACCAGCAAATGTTTCTGCGAACCTGGATTCTCATAGTAATGCCAACATGATTGGTCCA
This sequence comes from Protopterus annectens, assembly GCF_019279795.1. NCBI lineage: Eukaryota > Metazoa > Chordata > Ceratodontiformes > Protopteridae > Protopterus > Protopterus annectens. The sequence goes on along the minus strand of NC_056735.1, from coordinate 1,933,138 downwards.
ACCCATTTGGGGAAGAAATCACTGGGTTGTAAGAAATGTTTTATATGCTGAATTATCTGATCTTGGGGAGATTTTGTGTGTAGGATCTCCATAACCTAAACAATTCACTGTTTAATTGGTGTGTGTTAATTGCTTATTCCTTCTGTCAGTCATCAGTGAAACATAGTTACAGCAGTCATTGTGCATTTCCTTTACTACTTTTCAAGCACACCTTTTAGTGACAGAATTTCAGAACAGTATCCCACATACTGTGAAACATAGTGAGCAATTTATAAGTTGTGCTCTAACCCTAGTTTGATAAAAAAAGCATATTAGAGAAATGCTCATCCAGCTTGCAAACATTAACTTTAGAGAGAGTGATTAGGTGATGAATTGTGTAGTCACCTGAGCCTTTAAATCATAATCGCTACTGGCATCCAGTTTGACTTTTAACCTACTCTGTGGATATGTTACACAGCTAGGCATGTGCTTCTTACAAGTTGTTGTCTTTCAGCTGTTCCCTGTTAGGGGTCGCCACAGCGGAACTCCGGTCCGCTAATGATTGGCAGTAGATTTTTACGTGTCGAGTTGCAAGCTCTGACGCACAACCTTCAACGAAGGTACGCCCATTCACGCATGTCTCCACACAGAAGACGCTCTAGCTGAGAATCGAACAGGACAACGTCTTACTGTGAGGCGACAATGCTACCGCAGCACCACCACTGTGCTTCTTAAAAGTAATTTAAGTAATGGTAGGACTCTGAAAACTCTACGCAACTGTGCACATAACAAATAGCCATTGTCAAAAGTGCTGTATGCCAGTCCAAGTTAGAGTTATGAAGGGGATAAGGAAAGCGCACCAGTGCATATGTTAATAAACCTTTGTCAGAGACCTGACAACTATTGAAACCATGATCAGCAGTTAATACTTTTCAAAGAATCCAGTGAGCTTGTCACCTTCAAAATAATTTTCTCCAGATTGTAAAAACTTTAGAATGCAATTCAAAACTTGAAGAAAAATGACATTGTGAATAAAAAAAAAATCTGTTTCCATATTAGAGGAAATTTCAGGAAATTAATATCCCCAGTTAGTGTGTTCTGTGATCATTGCTGAATCAATTGTTTTTGTTTAGGTGTTAGATGACACTGAATATTAATACAATAGTCTTTGTGTTATATCTAGTCAAGAAAACTGTATGTTCAGCACTTACAGTAGTGAATAAGAATGTTTGTGGATGTAGAACCAAATCCTTTGTGTGCATTGACTGTATATCAAGCAACCTTAGCTACATTGTCATCTAATTGAAAAACAAACATTATTTATTTTAATGGCAGATATTAGTATCATCCAAATCCAGATATGCAAAATATTTGAACATTAAACCATGTATATGTGTAGGAACATTGTAAAAATCATCACAAATCTATAGCAATAATGGGTTTCAATGATTTAATATAGCTGGGGAGGAAAGGGCATCTTTACCTGACTCTGTCATGTTGCTGTCTCATTGAAGAGGTGAAACTGTTAGCAAAGTTGATAAAAAGGTATACAGTGTAAAAAAAAAAAGGCAAATGTAAAGTTAAAAACATCCAGTGATGATTGTAAAAGTGGCACAGCTTCAGATTATGTATATAGACAGTCGGTTTTTATAAAACACTTGTGTCAATGTAGATCAATGTCTAATCTGCTTTGAATATAGAAGTATGAGACAGTATGAAACAAATTATTGGTTATAGTACTGATTTCATTTTACTTGTATCTTTTCTTGACACAAAGCTTAATTGTAATGATCTGTTAAATCAATTAAGTATTTAATTAACCGGACATGCATTGTATAGGCTTGGGTTTAGGGGAATGGGTTGATAACTGTCTTTCTCAGATGCAGCCTTACCTGATTTGAGTAAAATAGTTGCTTTACTGCATTAAAATATTTATTTGCAAAAAACTGATACCATTACCGACTAGGCATTGATTGCAGAAGTTTTGTAACTTTAGGAGTCAGTTGCTTATGAAGTTAGGGGAAAATTTATCAGACAGCATGGATAGGCCAGAAGGTTTATTTTTAGGTAAAAAAAAGTATATTAGAAACATGCTCTTCAAAGCGGAATATTATGGAATTTGTTTTGCAGATGTTAGTGGCCAGAACAGCTCTCCCATCAGAGACATGATTCATTTTCTTAAGTATGTAGCCCATAGTTGGGTGGGCATAATTTACAGTCCAGTATAAGTGTTATGCTTGGGGGCCAACAGTTTCACTAGGGATGACTTTACAATCATGAATTTTACCCTGTGCCATTCCATCCTAGGAAGTCTACCCAAGTTGCGTGGCGACCACTCACTTGTGCCATCTTGTGACTCTCTATTTCTCAGTTCACTTCTAAGAATACTTGCTTTATCAAAAACAGCACATATAATCCTTTGCTTCATAGCACCCTTGAAGTGTTCCATGATTCTTGTGAGGATGATTTGAGAAAGAGTTTGGGTAAAAAAAACAAGGCAATATAATCTTCCACTTGAAGAGAGCCTGGCCGTTAAGGAACTGTCTAATAACAAGGAAATAAGGGTCATGAAGGTGGTTAAAGGTTGGCATGGTCATGCTTATGGACAGTGACAAATATGATGCTGCCATATTAGAAATGCTCCAAGGTAATACTACCTATGAGGAGATTAAAATGTGTGACATCAAGAAATGTTTTTCAACTACTGATGGGCACCTGAATGACTTATTCAGTCAAGGGAATATCCATCATGAAATTTTTGCATTTTTACAAATCAAGCTACCAAAGATGGCAAGAATATTCTCAAAGTTTATAAAAATCAATTAAATCCTCATAGGTGCCTGAATCCCTTTGTCAGATGCATCCTTACCTGGATTGAATAAAATAGTTGTTTTACTGCATTAAAATATTTATTTGCAAAAACTGGTACCATTACTGACTGGGCATTGATTGCTGAAGTTTCATAGCTTTTAGGGATCAATTGTTTATGCAGTTAGAGGAAATTTATTGGACAGCATGGATAGGCCAGAAGATTTCTTTATAGGTAAAGAGAGTATATTAGAAACATGCCCTTTAAAGGTCACAAAATGTTAGCAGGGATTATTATAGAATTTGTTTTGCAGATGTTAATGTGGAATGCAGTTCTCTTGAGAAGAGTTTCAAAGTAGTCTTCAGAAAAAAAAAATAATCTGAAGAGAAGGCTGCGGGTTTTAGAAAGTGTACTGGGTGTGGACACACTTCTCCCCCCTTCAGATGCCCACAACCAGTGCATTTTATGTTTAGGCCCCAGCCACCTGGACAGTGAATGCTCCATTTGTGCAGGTTTCAGTGCCCAAACTATCGTGGACAGAAGGAATAAACTTATTTTAAAGGGCCTGTTACCTAGTTCAGCTTCTGTGGGCACTGGGACTCAACCTCCCTTTCAGTCGCCCATTGTGAAAAGGAGAGAAGAGGATAAGAAGGCCGAGAGAGAGAAAAAAGTCTAGAAGCAGCGATAGACTTCTGGAAAAGCAGAAACTGCTGGATTCTTCCCCGTCTACTGGGATACCTTCCCCCAAAGCCAGGCCTCCGCTGAGGTTTTCTTCTGAACCTCCCGAGATCCAATTGGCTTTGCCCAGACATCCTTCCAGGCCTGAGTCAGTGACTTCCTCTGCCAGATTGTCCTAGAGTTTGTCAGAGAGAGAAGTGGATCATCTGATGAGACAATTTTTGTGGGTCCAGATCTAGCTGGGGGGTTCTTCCCTCCCCTTCGGGAGCAGTGAGTCCTCCCCTTGTCTTTACCAGGCATCCTCCTTTCCTGAGCCCTGTGGCTTCGGGGCCTGTGGATATCAGAACTTCCAGCGCCAAGATGCCAGTGTTGACGTTTTTGTTTTTTTCGCCGACCAAGGTCTTGAGTTCCTTGGTTCCTTTCACTTCTCTGCTGGAGAGCTGTTGGAGCAGTAGTCCTCTCGGGCCAGATCCGAGGGGTTGGTGTCAGCATCCAAGTTTTCGGTGCTCTCTCTTCCCTTTGGAGCCTTGGCACTGAGCAGCTCCTCCATCTGCACAGATGGGGTAGGAGGTTTCGGTTCTGGCAGGGACAAACACCTCGGCGCCAGTGCTTTCTGCACCGATCTCCCATTCCCTGTCAGCATTTGGTGCGATGGAGAGGGTCCTATTGACCTGTATGCCGAGATCCTCGATGCCACCTCCTCCAGATCCTTTCTTACCTCAGCCAGAATCTGAGCTCAGAGTCTCGAGTCATCCACTTCAGGGGCAGCCTGTCCAGACCCCCCAGGCTTCCAGTTTTTCCCCGGAATCCCCCCCCGAGGAAGTCCACCAGAAGCATGTGTGCAAGAGGAGGCACCCTGAATCCACTCCAGAGTCTGTCACCGAAGACCCCAACTGGGACGAAGGGGAGAGCTATCTAAGAGCTCCACCTGACTGTCTCCTTTGGAGAGATCATGGAAATTCTGCAACAGAAAGGTGGCTGGTCCTCCCAAAAGCCCAATCTGGATGAATCGGTGTTCCTGGAGGCATTCAGAGCAGGCCCATCTACCTCCTGGGTGACCCCCCCCCCACGGACCCCTGGTTGACCTTATTGTTCACAGGGTGTGGAAGGAACCGGATGTGGTGGAACCAGTACCCAAGCACCCCTCAGGATAGAATGTTTTGACAGAAGAGTGTCCCTGTTGATGCCTTTGTGGTTGCAGCTGTCACCAAAAAGGAGCTCACTGAAGAGAATACCTCTGTCCATACTCCCAACATGGAGTTCAGAGCGAGAAACAGGTTGGGGAAGTATGTTTACACTTTGGCGACTTTCTCTTTGAGGGTGCTGAATTGTATGGCACATGTTACCAGGCTGCAGAGATCACTCATCGCAGAGGTATCTGCGTCTACCCCAGAGTCCATGTCTGCCAAGGAGAAGATTTTCTCCTCCAGATTGGCTACTCTTAAGGCCATCTGCAATACCTCTGTGAGGCTCCTCTCCTGTGCTATGGAAGACTCATCTAGAGCAGCCGGTTCAGGCATCGCTGTTAGGCGTCACATGTGGATGAGGCTCTGTAACTTCTCTGAGCCCTTTAAGGTGTCCTTTACGAATGCCTCCTTTGACAGGTAACTTTGTTTGGCCTGTCCATGAAGGAGACTTTGACCCAGTGTGAGAAGGATGGCAATATCCTGTCTGCCATCGGGATCCGCTTTTTTACTCTTCAGCGATCCTACTCCAGGTATCAGAGAGGTAGTAAGAAGCTGTGGTTCCAGAAGTCCAGGGCTTTCCATCAAGATGCACCAGCAGACTCTTCCTAGAGGCAGACCGGGGAATGATACATTCAGACACTACTCTAGAGGCAGAAGGGCTCCGAGGGACCAAGGGTTTCGGGACACTCATCCAGATGGACCATGCCAGCGACCCTGAAGTATTGCCCGACTGCTCTGCCCTGGAGGCAATCGGGGGTTGCTTTTCCTTATACTGATCAGCCTGGGAAGCCATCACGACACGATGGGTACTGAGAATAATATCCAGGGGTTATTCGATCCCCTTTCTTCATCCTCCAAGATTCTGGAAAATTCTCCTGGATGTTCCACCCACTCACAGGGAGGCAGCTAATCTAGACATCTCCAAGCTGCTTATCAAGCAAGTCATCCAGCCCATCCCCCCAGAACTATACGGATTGGGCATCTACTCAGGGTTCTTTTTGGTGCCCAAAAAGACGCGGGAGGACACAGACCCATATTGAACTTGAACCATCTAAACAAGTGTGTCGCCAAGACAAAGTTTGGGATGGTTACCATTCAATCCATCTTTCCCTACCTGCAGAAGGACTTCTGGATGTGCTCGGTGGACCTCCAAGACACATATTACCACATAAAGATGAAGCACCACAGGAGGTTCCTATGCTTCTGGTCAGGAGCCAGGCATTTCTAATTCAGGGTACTCCTCTTTGGTCTCTCCACAGCCACCAGGGTGTTCACCAAAGTGGTAGCAGTACTTGCAGTGCATCTCAGGCTGCAGGGAATACATTTTTTTCTCTATCTGGATGACTGGCTTCTAGTTGCACCCACCAGTCATCAGCTTCTTCTAGCCAGAGACCAGTTTCTCCAATCAGCCTTGACCTTGGGCATCATGATAAACTTTCCAAAATTTAAGTTGGAACCTTTCTGTTCTCTGGAATTTATCAGAGCATGGCTAAACACTTCTCTGTGCAAGGTCTTCCTCACCAGCGATAGGATTTACTCTCTTCATCTCGATTTTCATGTTATTCTCGAAGCTTCTCTTCCCTCAGCAACTCAGATTGTTCCAGCCCTAGGGTCCATGGCAACAACCATCACTATTCTACCCCTTGCAAGACTGCACATGCGTATCCTTCAGTGGACCCTAGCCGTACAATTGCCTCTGTTTCATTCGCCTGTCCAAAACCTGCAAACCACGCCTTCTGTGGTGGTTAGATTCCCACAACTTGACAGATGGTCACTCCTTCTTGGTTCCCACTCCTGAAGCCACAGTCACCACGGACGCTTCCCAGCTCGGAGGGGGGGTGTCATTGGCTGGGACGGACTGTTTAAGGGACTTGGTCAACTTTAGAGACCAGCTTACACATCAACATTCTGGAGATGAGGGCAGTGCTTCTGGCATTGTAGTCACTTCATTTATTTCTCCCTCAAGGAACGATTATGATTCAGATGGACAACATGTCAGTGGTCTGGTATATCAACAAACAGGAGGAACCAGATCATATCCCCTGTATCAAGAGGCCATAAGATTGTGGGAATGGGCGATTTCCTCCAACCGCTTTCTTGTTGCAATACACATTCTGGGGGTTCCAACATCTTGGCGGACAAACTCAGCAGGACCATATTGTCTCCTCATGAGTGGTCTCTGAAACTGTCAGTGGTGGGCATGATCTTCCAGAAATGGGGTCAACCTTGCTGCGATCTCTTAACCTCTCCTCCTAATACCAAGTGCAGCAAGTTATTCGCCCTGATTCCCCCCAAGGGAGGACTTCCCATAGATGATCTAGTTCATGCTTGCCCCCCCCCCCCAGTCTGCTGTATGCTTACCCTCCTGTTCCTCTTATGTCAAAATTTCTTCAGAAAGCAAAAAGGTCGAGATGGCGAGTGATCCTCATTGCTCCTTTCTGGCCTTGTTAGGTTTGGGTTCCTCTCCTTTGGTGTCAGTGTCAGGCCTACCTGGATTATGGATGCTTGTCTGGATCTGATATCCCATCTGGAGGGCAATTATTATCTGGATCTGAAAAGCCTGAAGCTCACAGCTTAGCTTCTGCAGTTCCAATGATGGCTAGAGTTTCCAGGCTTTCCTCTCCCATGAAGCACATTTTGCTTTCCCCTCACAAGTCATCTACCAAAAAGATTTATGCTAGCAAATGGAAGAGGTTTTCCATTTGGGAGTCACAGCATTGTATAAATCCTTTTACTGCCGCAATACCTTTGGTCTTAGAGTTCCTGGCCTATATCTTCTGTAACTATCCAGATAGTCACTAATAAGCCTCACACTGCCTAACTTTGTCTTACTTACCTTTTCTTTTTTTCTGTTGTTTTCTTCATTAGAGTGCACTCTACATAGAGCTAAGCAGCCCAGCACTTTCCCACAAACAAAGGACCAATGGGCACCATATACCCAACTCCAAAAAGAGTCAGAAAACTACCCAGGCTACCAAACTAATAGTCACCACTTAAGGTTATTATCTATTTATGTTTCTGTGAGCACAGCAACCGGTCTGGTTTGGGAGTGGAAAGTGTTTACTAGCCTATAATTCACTACATTTGTTTAAAACTTAACCACCTAAGCCTCTGAGCCCCAAACACCCCCCCCCCCGCTAGGCATATTACTTCAAACACTCTGGGCCCCTCTTTGGCCCTCATCCATCTGCCAACACAGTCTCTCTTCGACCCCCCCCCCCATCCACCCTGACAAAACCTAACAGACCTTCCTCCCATTCAAACCTTCCTATACCTGCAAGCTCCATCTACAGCAGACACTAAAAGCACCTCTACTGCTCTCACAACACTTCACACAGCCTCTGGCCCAACACACTGATTGTTTTTTTCTGAGTCAACTTACCTGCACTGCTGGTGCATCACACTCTGTTCGCCCCTCGCGTGCCCCTACCCTGCACACACTACTCAGACATTTATTCTCATCCCCATCTCAGCTGACCCCTCAACCACACCCACCAGCCACTCCCACACAACTTCTCCACACACTGACTTACATTCCACCCCACATTCAAACACAATACACAGTCACCCCTCACAATTCTAACACTACACACAATATCAAACTACCCAATCTTCTCACACAAGCAGACCCCACCAAGATTCAGACCACTCTACTGCTAATATGTCATGTACACCATCCCACTCATACATTACTCCATTGCAACTACTATCCCTACTCATATGCCTCTCCACAATAACCATTATCACCTCATACCTCCACTAACCCATCACACACAACATTGCCCAAAGTCCCCCACCCTACCCCTTGCCACTTCAGTCCCCTGCAAACCAGCAATAATAACCCCATTCAGCTACAGCCAAAACATATTCCAAATCACCTCCTCAATCCACTATCCCCCAAATTCCAGAAAACTACCATGCCTCAAATTCCACAACCAAATGATGATATATCTTAGAACTATTACTATCACAGCAGCCCAACTACTACTAGGAGGAGAGATATTCACCCCAATCTGAGCCCAGCAACAATTACAAACAGCAGACTGAACTCCCAAATACACTTAAGCCCAAACCCACCAACCTCCTAATACTCAATTTAAACATCCACAATATTATGAACAAAATAGATTAGTTTCACTCAGCTATCACCCTATACAACCCTGACAAAATATTCTTAACTGAGACATGGCTAAACCACACATCAAGGATAGCACCATAACCCCTCCCGGATATGACATCTTAAGAACAGATAGACTCCACAAAAAAGGTGGAGGTATAGCACTAGTTTACAAAATCAACTTAAAACTTCACCTACTCCAAGAACCACCTAACTCCAAAAATGCCAAAACTCTATGTGCCAAGCTCCTCTTAAACTAGCACAAACACCTAAATGCACTCTGGATCTATATACCCCCAGGTGACAACCTAACCACATTGGAATCAATACTCCACTGGGCCTCCCACAGCCTCCCCCAAGAAACCATAGTCCTAGCCGATATTAATATCGACTGGAACACTATCCACTCCCGAACTCCCACCAATCACATAAACCTTTATACTTTCACCTGTCTTATTCAATCACCTACACGCATCGATAAGTCCTCAAAAATGGAGTCCATATTAGACTGGATCCTCACTAACCAGCCCAACAATGCCTGTCATTGTGGAACACTGCCTAACTCTCTGAGTGACCACAGTTACACTTAATCCTCTGGCATAAACTGAAATCAGATAACTCCCCCTCCCTACTCCAAACCCATGCCAGTAAAAACCTCCCCACAGACCCTTTCCTAACAGCCTTAGAATCCTGCAACTGGTCTCCCATAAAAACTCTCCCACTTGACAGTGCTGTAGAATACTTCAACTCCATATTTCTAGACATCTTAAATCGGCTAGCCCCAAGCAAAACAATTAGAATACACAGCAACCCTGCCCCATGTCTACAAAGCACCACAAGGGCTTTACTAAAAGAAAGGGATAAGGCTGGAAAAGCCTGGCACCAACACAAAACACTCACAACTAGGCAAGCATACCTCGAACTTAAAAACAAAGCTAAGAATCACTATACCGCCCTACAAAGGAGGCATAGTAACAATCCTCTAAAATTCTGGGCCTCTGTGAACAACATCATCAAACCCTGTAAACCAACAACTCCCCCACCAACACCAAACACTCACAACTAGGCAAGCATACCTCGAACTTAAAAACAAAGCTAAGAATCACTATACCGCCCTACAAAGGAGGCATAGTAACAATCCTCTAAAATTCTGGGCCTCTGTGAACAACATCATCAAACCCTGTAAAACAACAACTCCCCCACCTAATATAGACGGTTCAAATATACACATAGCCTCCAGCTTCAGTGACTACTTTACTTCTACTATACTCAAAACTACTAAACAATACAAACCCTAATAACCTCCCCCAGCCTCCTAAACACCAGACTTGCCCTATGCCATTCTTATTTAAACCGGTACCAGCATATACCTTCCAAAAACTCTTAGCAAATCTTAAACCAACCAGCCTTGCTGCCGATCTTCCTGCCAGATACCTCCAACTAGCATTTAGTGCCATATCCTACCCCATCACACTACTAATAAATAGATCTATCACTGAACAAACCATCTCAACCTTGTGAAAAATCTCCTTTATTATCCGCTTCCACAAAGGCGGACCATCCACCGATCTCTCCAGCTACCGACCCATCGCCATCCTCGCACCACTGTCCAACATCCTAGAAAGATGCATTCATCAACAACTCCTCACCCACCTCACCTCTAAAAACCTTTTATCCAAGTCATAACATGGCTTCCGCCCATCTCATAGCACCAGAACAGCCCTAATCAACTTTCCAACAATAAACTCCTAACCTGCCTCTTAGATCTCAACCTTGATAGCCACAGCCTACATTGGTTTAAAAGCTACCTAGACAACCAACTTCAATCAGTCAAATGGCTTGACTCCCTATCCCCCCTACTCACAATTTGCAGTAGGTGTACCCCAAGGGTCCATGCTTGGCCCCCTCCTGTTGAACCTCTTTACAAATCAACTCCACTCTGCTACTACAGCTACCAAACTAGTCCATTACGCCAACGATGCTACTCTGATCTGCTCCACACCCAGCATACATCTTCTCCAACAAAAAAAACAACAATCCTTCACTGAAATAGAATATTGGTTAAACAATTCCCAATTAATATTAAACCCAAAGAAAACAAAACTTATGTTGTTCCACCGTACAAAAAACGAAGACCCAACCTTCTCCATATCATCAGTTAACAAGACTCTTATCACTCCTAGAAGCTAAGCTATTAGGATTCACCATTTACCAACAACTAAAGTACAACAAACATATATCCCTCACTGTCTCCAAAGTCCACAAAAAACTAGGGACCCTCTATCGATGTAAATGATACCTAACTTCTGAAGCTAGAATCGCCATAGCCAGAACCCATGTGCTAGTCAGTATACTATATGCATGTCCAGTACTGACAAATCTAAATAAAACCAACCTTAATAAAGTCTCCACCTGCTATAACAAAATCACCAGATTTGCTGCCAGTGCAAGATCATGCTCCCTCCACTGCCAATCTCTAAATAAACTACACTGGTTAGAATTCCCAAATTAACGACACTGCATGTCCAGTATTGACAAATCTAAATAAAACCGATTTTGTTATAGCAGGTGGAGAGTTTAACTCAATCTGGTACATCACATCCTATACTAAAAAAAACTCCTGCCCTGATCTGCCTCATAACCTTCCACAATACTAATAGGCAGTTGCGATCAATAAACAAAGCTCTAATAGAAAATATCCAGTGTAAAAATAGCTCAGGCGAATCTCTCTTCTCTAACCAAGTCGCAAAAATCTGTAATACCCTGCCTGCTGACATCAGGCTACAAAAACATGCAACCACCTTCAAAACCCAATTAAAAGCCTACCTATATACCAACTATTTATGTGCCTGCAAAGGACCTCCCATCCACCTGAAAGAGGGTACTCCCCTTGCTTTTACTGTATTACACTTTCTGTCTTTTTACATACTGGAATATAGTCTGCATGCCTATACTATACTATCATTTTTGTCTATAAAGACATGATATATCTCTATATTATTAGCATGTTAATCTTTTCATGCTTAGTACTTGAATTTATCTCTATATTATTAGCTTGTTAACCTTTCTACAACTGTAACTTGATTGGCATTGTGTACATTGCTCATATTATGTAATAATTTTTCTGGAGCTTTTCTCTCCAGGACTTTGCTGAAAACGGACACTAGCTGTCCAGTCAGACCATCCTGGCAAACACATATTAAATAAATAAATAAATAAGTAAAAATAATAAAATCTTCAACCAAGGAATCAGTTCGTCAACAGTTAAAGTCCAACTTGCTGTCATTTCCCATTACTATGTAGGACTTAAGGACTCATCTTTAGCTGCTTCTAGATTGTGCAAAGTCTTTTTGAAAGCTACATTCCTTTTACTGCCACCAGTTAAGGATTCTACCCCCCCTTAGGACCTAACTTTTTTGCTACAAGTGCTGATGTCACCCTTTGAACCATTGGCAAAGATGGATCTACAGTATCTGTCTTGGATGACTGCTTTACTAGTGGCCCTGACCGCATCTAAGCGGGTTTTGGAGTTACAAGCCCTTTGCATTCTGCCTCCATACCTCATATTCCATAAGAACCATGTCTCTCTTAGACCATTCCCCTCCATGCTCAAGGTCGCTTCTGAAACAAACATTAATTAGGTCATTCACTTTCACGACTTCCAGAACAAAGGGTAATATCAGTTGCATATGCTTGATGTACATAGAGATTGAGGGCTCAGTGTCTGTTGTTCTAAAAGTATATTAATTCTGGTTTAAGCACTTGGGCTTTCAGGCCAGTTATTTTACATTAAGAGGGTTCGTGGTCTGCACTCTTGTGGGAGGAGAGGCTGGACTCTGCCGTTCTGAGCTGGGAATTTCTGGTTGAAGGCTTATAGTGCATGCATATCTGAATTTCTTCTTACTGAAATTGGTACACCTTGTTTGCTGTAGCATAGTCTAGATCCAGGCCTGCTGAATCTAGCTTTGTTTGTATAACTTGAGCACTAATCCAGGCATTATTTAAAGTATTCAGTTGTATTTATTACTGCTTGGTAGTAACTTGGTTAAAGTGTAGCTATCATTCTAAGTCTTTTGGATTAAGCACTTGGGCTTCAGACCAGTTGTTCTACATTAGGAAGGTTTGTGGCATGCACTGTGGTGGCAGGACAGGTAGCTTTCATCCTTCTAAGTTGGGAACTGCTGATTGAGAGCTCAGTGTCTGTTATTCTTAAAGTGTATTAGCTCTGGTTTAAGCACTTGGGCTTCAGGCCAGTTATTTTACATTAGGAAGGTTCGTGGTCTGCACTCTTGTGGTAGGAGAGGCTGGACTCTGCCCTTCTGAGCTGGGAATTTCTGGTTAAAGGTTTATAGTGCCTGAATATTTGAACTGTATCTTACTGAAATTTGGTACACCTTGTTTGCTGTAGCATAGACTAGATCCAGGCCTGCTGAATCTAGCTTTGTTTGTATGTTTGTTATTTCCCTGAAACTCTAATTCCACCTAAAACGCGGCTTCTCAGCACTTCTGTGGATCCCTAGTGATATCTGCATTGCTTACTGTACTTATTTCCTTGCTTCGCTTGAAAGAAAGTTACTGTTTGTCGTTTTTGCATTTAAGTTACCTGTAACACATTGCACTTGTTACCTGGCATTTGCTCACTAAAGCAATTATAAGTCAGCACTAAAAATTAAAAGCACTACACCCTCGCTCCCCATTGGCCCTTGTTTTCAATTATAAAGGAATTCCCAATATTATTCTAGCATGTCCAAAGGTCAGTTGTCAATCTCCTCTCCGGTCCAGCTGGTGAATATGGGAATCTTGAGGCAATGTTACAACTGCCTCATGTACACAGACAACCCTCTCCTCCTCCCAACAAATTCCAACACATGTGAGAGCTGCAACCATATAGCCAAACTGGAGGCTAAGCTCTCTCAACTCAGTACTGGCATAACCAGTCAGGAGGAGAAGGAAACCACACTCGCTACAATTCCAGTCTCACATAGACCTACCAAGACAGCAAACCAAACACATAATCACACAAAAACATACTCGGAGGCTCTGAATAAAGATCTGCCTAAGCAGCAGAGACCTCCAAAGCAGACACCCAAGCAACCGCTACCCCAAAACAAAACACGTGCAACACATATCTCACAAAGCCAGTGTGCCGAACAGTCACAGCCCTTAAGGCTAAACAACACACCTGATACACTTGTAATAGGTGACTCCATCATCAGGCACACTGACGTCCCGCTCACCAGGCTGAACAAGGAGAAGGTCACGGTGAGCAGCCTGTCTGGCGCTAGGATCCGCCACATAACACAAGCACTCAGGTCACTCCAAAGCAAGTACAAATATGACTCAGTCATTGTCCATGCTGGTGTGAATGACCTGAGACGTACCTCCCTGGACTACATGAAAAGAGACATAGAGGAGCTCTCTGAGCATGTAGCCCAGGCTGGTATGACCCTGACCTTGAGTAGCATCTTACCCTCACCAAGAATGATGCCACAATATGAAGACAAGATGATCAATTTCAACAATTGGCTTAAGTATTGGTGTCATTCAAAGGGGATCCAATGCCTGTCAGCTTGGGATGATATGCACGACAAGCCACGATGCTTTGCTAGGGACGGCTTGCACCTGTCACCCCTGGGCTTTCGGATATTGGCAAAGGCTCTTGCTACCCCCATAGTGCCTTTTTTAGGCAAGGCTCAAAAGACAAACCCACCTCCATAGGTATCACAAGGGATAAGAAACTAAGAGTAATGCTACTCAACGCCAGAAGTCTAAACCTCAAGATGCACGACTCGAAACTCTCCTTAGCATGGAGAACATCGATATCTGTGCAGTAACAGAAACCTGGTTCAGGACTCCTGAGAGCACCCCAGCACTACCAGGTTATACCTCATACCATGCTTTTCGGCCCCAAAACTTGGACCGAACAACAAAAGGAGGGGGAGTATCGATATTCATCAAAGATACCCACACCTCCAGGTTGGTGGCAAAGCACGAAGCATCAGAGACTATCCATGTGCAACTAACAGTGGGTAAAACTGCCTTCCAGTTTATAGCCTGCTACAGACCACACTCCCAAACCCAGGAACCCCACTCGGCCTTCCTGAGAACACTGGAAAATATGAAGGTCTCTCTGAACACCATTATATTGGGCGACTTCAACTACCCAAACGTAGATTGGGAGCATTACTTTAGCTCCAACACCCTTGCCCAAAGGTTCCTAGAATTCATAAACTCAAATGCTATGGAACAACTTGTTACCACTCCCACAAGAGGGGAAAACATACTGGACCTGATCATCACCAACATGGGGACTCTATGCTCAAGACCAGAAGTGTATCCCTCACTGGTAAGATCAGACCATAAACTGATCTCACTGGATATTCACATCCCGACCCCACCCCCTACCCAGAAAACCACAGTGAAAAACTTCTCTAAAGTAAATTTCACACTCCTCAAAACCGAGGTGGAATCCTTCAAAGCCCCCGGGCCTGTGGAAAATACGGCCCAGACCGCAGAATCCTTTATAAATGCATTCTATGAACACCTTCAGGAATGCATGGATCATGCAATCCCAAATAAAACCAAGACCCAATCCTCCAAAGGCAGATGACCTGTCTGGTGGACCCCAGCCATAAACAAACTATACAATAGAAGGAGGAAGCTACTACATGATAGAGCAAAATCCCAAAAAGGGAAGGCATCTCTGATCAGTATTAGCAAAAAACTAAGGGCACTCATAAAATCGTCAAAGGCCAGCTTCGAGAGAATAATTGCACAGGACACTAAGGATAATCACAAGGCTTTCTTTAGTTATGTTAGGAACCTGGGTGGGAATTCCCAGATATGCTTAGAATTAGTCCAAAATGACAAAAAATACACCGAGCCCACAGACATTGCCAACATCCTAGCTGACAGGTTCAGCACAACCCCCCCCCACCAAAAGGGCAAATATCTATCCCAGCAGAGTGCTGCCCCCCTGACATCTCAGATGCTCAGGTGGGAGCCGCCCTCTCCAAAGCAAAAAACACAGCATCAGTGGGACCAGACGGTGTCCCAGGCTGCGTCCTACATGAACTCCAAGAAGAGCTAAACCCAAACATAAAACTACTGTTCAATCTCAGCCTTACTACAGGATATGTACCCAAAGAGTGGTGTACAGCAACAGTGGTCCCACGCCACAAAGGTGGTGCCTCAATGGACCCTGGAAACTATCGCCCCATAAGCCTGACTAGCTTGGTCTGCAAAGCTATGGAAAGGATCATCATGGACCTCATAAATAAAGATATTGGGGACCTACAGACACTGGATCCTACCCAGTTCAGCTTTGTTAAGGGCAGATCCTGCCTCTTAAACCTGGTTGACTTCTTTGAAACAGTCACCAAGGCCATTGACGAAGGGAAGGTGGTCCACACAGCCTATCTGGACCTCGCAAAAGCCTTCGATACAATACCCCACTCGGACATTATAGATAAGCTCACCAGCTTAAATATAAACCCCTATGTCACTAGATGGGTTGCAAACTGGCTCAAGGACAGAACCCACATGGTTAGAATTGCTGGAACCATGTCAGACTCCAAGCCAGTTACAAGTGGCGTCCCACAAGGCTCAGTCCTGGGACCTCTCTTGTTTGGTATATATTTCTCAGAGGTACAGGCCAACATGGAAGGACTGTGGCTGACCAAGTTCGCATTTGACTGCAAACTGGGCGCCATAATCGACTCTCCAGCCGACACAAGCATCCTCCAAAAGGGCCTCATAGAAACAGACAACTGGTGCCAGAGCCATGGCCTCAAGCTAAACGCCAAAAAGTGTATAGTCATCCCCTTTGGCAAAAACAAAGTGCCCACAAATTACCACATAGGTGGTAATCCATTAAGTACAGAAGAAGTAATTAGGGACCTGGGGACCCAAGTTGATAGCAATCTCTCATTTGACAACCACGTGGCCAAAGTGGTTTGAAAAACATTTTATATAGCCCACCTAATCATGAAGGGATTCACATCTAGATTAGGGGAGGTCATCGTGCCTCTTTACTCATCCCTCATCAGGCCCATGATAGAGTAAAATGCCCCTTTTGGGATGTACCTTACCAGACACCTGCAGCAACTGGAAAGACCCCAAAAGTACCCCACCAAGAGGATCAAAGTGCTCAAACAGATGCCATATGCTGCCCGGTTAAAGAAACTCCAGCTCTACTCAGTGGCATACCGCCTGCTCAGAGGTGACCTGTGCCTGACGTATAAGGCCATGTCCAACCCGGAATTAAGGGACATGCTGCACCTCAGAAAATCCAAATCCCATCGAGCTACACGCTCGAGAGACTTGAACCTCAGCACTGAAATAAATAGGACATGCTGGATGGACAGATTCGTAACCCAGAGGCTCCCTTCACTCTGGAATAAAATCCCAGTCCAGGTTAGGCAGAGTCCCTCATTGACTCTCTTCAAGAGGAATCTTGATGAGTGGATGGGAGATCATAGGTTTACCCCGGGTATCACTTCTGTGTCACTGTTAGACAGAGGCACAGTATACTAACCTCGAAAAAGGGCATAGCAAAATTAATTTAAAATGGGTGGCGAAAGCCAAACACACTCTGGCTAGGCCTATAAATGCCTTAGGGCAGATAGCCTAGTATGAACCTATGAACCTATAGAACCAAAACTTTCAGAAAGTCCAATCAATTTTGTCTCATATTCTAATGCCAGATTGGGATCTCCTGAAGTAATGACAGGACAGGATTCCGAGGAATCTGATTGTTTAGATTTTGAAGAGGAACAACGACCTCTGACTGCTTATGAGGATTCTCCAAACTAACCATTGCCAAACTAGATTGCTAAATGTATCACATTTATTTATGACAAGTATGGTGTTTCTCCTTCTTCAGTAAAAGCACATTGTACCAGAACAGTCTCTACTTCATCAGCTTTTTCATCCAGAGTACCAGTGGATGAGATATGCGGCTGCAGCTACATCTCACACCTTCATATCCCACTACAAATTGGATATTTTATCCTGGAACAGAGCCTCCTTTGGTTCCGCTGTGCTTCAAAATATCCTTCCATAGGGCCTCCCAGGGTACCAGTGGCTGGGGGACTCTGTCCCACAGGTTGACTACCCTGTCTCTCTCTGGCCTCCTTTTGGGAGGGGGTGTGGCAGTAGTGGTGTCTCTGTGTTACCTTGAGTAGGTGCTTGGATTTCAGGCAAACTTTATCTGAGGTAGTGAGGGAGAGCGGGGCATTATGGGTAGGGAAGGAGTTCAGTTTCGGCACCGTAGCTTGGATATGGCCGGCTCAGCACCAATGTTGGTGCCTATACCCACAGGTTGAAGACAAATGAAGAGCAACAGTTCAGATGGAACGTTATGGTAAGTACATAACTTTTTCATCTTTGGCAGGTTGATTGTTTTTACATTCTTTGATTAGTAGAGTTATCCCACGTAATCTACACTGGACAACTGGACACTAGCTGGACAATAGCTTATTGAACCACTGCTCCTTGGCTTTATGATGGGCATACACTGGCTAGTAGAAGCATAGAAACCCCTCCCATTAGTGTGGGTCTTTCATGTAAATCAGGTCCTCTATCCACTTAACACTGGCAAATCCCCGTGCTTATTTTTGTTGACATTTGTAAATGTGACCAAATCACCTAGAGCTAATTTTTTACACAGTTTGACAAGCCCTGACATAGTGGCACAGTCTGTGGTCCATTTTTTCCTCTCTAGAGGATACACGCATCACAACTGATCCCTAAAGTGGTTGGTCTACATGATTGTTAAAAACCAGCATGAATCTCTGCTGCTGCCCATAACTTCAGTTTTGGGTGCACTCTGTTGCCATACCTCATAGGTTCAGTTGGAAAGAATGGGTTTGAACCCAGCGCTTTACATTCTTCAGGTGGAAGCAACCAATATGTCTTTTAGGAGGTGGAAGGAACCTGACACAGACAATGGGAGAACATGCAGACTCCACACCAACAGTGACTCAAGGTCCTGTACCTTGTGTCTGTGAGGTGAAGACCTTAACTCTACATATTCCTATCTGTCTGAAAAATAATTATACTTATGACATTATCCATTTCAGCTTTGGTTAGTCTCTTCTATCTAAATGTCTTTCTAAGCTAGAACCAGAATAGCCATTTGGTATTAAATTTCTGAATAGATTTTTCCTCCAAACTACCTTCCACCCCTTAACTGAAGGACTGGTCATCACAGATGGTAATGAACTCTGCAGCATAGTTTTACCAAAGCTTGAGCTCGTCCCCTAGCTCCCTCAGTGTCTGTCCATTCCCTTTTTTTCCTCTGGATCTCATTTGCCAGAATAGATGCAGATCCATTAGTGAGAGTGATTATTTGGCTGATTCTTCTGTTTGAGTTTAAAAAGTTAGCTACAGAGTTAATTGGGATAGCAGTAGTAGTTTTCATTAACTGTCACTAGTTTTTTTCTGTAATTTTCCTGCCAGATTTTAGTTTCCTTGTCCCTCTCCCATATTTAGGCCCTTGTAGACCACATTTTTCCTTTCCCCTTTCCTCAGTGTAGTTAATCAGTGAGCTATTTAGAACGGTTCCTTTTTATTTTAGAAGTCTTTTAATGTTGTTCAAATGTTTACTTCTTCTCCACAGAATCACATTGAACCATATCTGTCAACTTTGACAACAACTTTGCTATTCTTTTAGCTAGCATAGACATAAGTACTCTGCAATCATGGCTTGAAATTGAAATGGGGTCTATATGAAGCTGGATCTGGTGGGGCTTTACTCTCTTTGGGTAATAGCCACTACAGCTTTTGTCCAAGATGCTGCTGCTTCCCATCCTTTTCTATTAAAGAAAGTCTTTCAGATGTTTATCACTTTCATCCACTTAACTTCCAGAAATTTCACAGCAATACCATCAGTTCCTGGAAACTTCCCTGATTGATTATGTATCACAATTTTTATTTCATCTTCTTCTATCTTAAGTGTTAGTTGTTGAACCTCATCTTCCTCTAACCTTTGCATAATTAAGTCTTCCATAAATATTTTCATTTATGCTCGCTCTTAGTTTCCACATTCCTCTACTTTATACAAACTTTCATAAACATTTCTGAAATACCTGTAATACAGCTGTAGGATCTCTAGTTATTTTTTTTGTCACTGGCTCCCTAAGTTTAACAGCCCTTTCTACTTTCTGTTCCCTAAGCTGTCGTACTAATTTTTTGTGCTGTGAAGTTTTCAGAAATAGTTGCTTAACAGCAATCTTTTTAAACTCCTGCATATTATTCAAATACTCCCTTATTTTCTTTTTCATACTCTTTAGTTACTTTTGCTATTGTTCTGTGATACTCACCTTCTGCAATATTTTTAACCTTTGTCAGCCCCAGTAAACAATTCCTATTACTTCTTAGCCATGTCTTTCTCTTTTATTTCCACCCAACTTTTAACTTTTCTGTTTTATCCCATACTCTAGCTATCCCTTCTGAAGAAGTTTTTATCTTCTCTATTAAAACTCAAATTATTTCCAATATCCGTTCATTGATTTCCTCTTTTTAAAGGGTAGGTGGAAAAGAAGTGGTAAATTTTACTTCATTGTTCTGCATTTTTGTCTTAGTTTTTATTGGTGCATGATCTGAAATGGTTATCGGACGTATGTTGAAGTTTTCAGTTAAATGAACATGGCTCCTGCGAAATAGAAAATGTTCTTTGCTTTTCAATGTTGCAGTCATCACCTGTGGGTTATCCCTGCTGTGGTAGCCCTCGGCCGGCCCGAATACCAGAGTCAATGTTTTTCTGCATCGGTTGCTGTCACTTGTTGACTGACGTCAGGTTGTCAGTGCTATAAAGCAAGACAGCCGACGTCATTACATCAGTCTTTCTTGCCGTGGAGCCAGGCTCTGACCAAGACGTCGCCCATTGCTGGTTCTGTGCCCTTAACACGAGAAACATTTGTTGTAGAGCTCTTATTGTAGACAGGTATTTACTTCTTCCATCTTTGCATTCCAAAATGGTGTTTGTCAGCCAACAATCCAGAGACATTCTGAAAAAACATAGAGATAAAGATAGAGACAGACCACACAAGGCTAAGCCTTCCAACGACTCTACTGCTAAGCAGGTCGTCAGTTCTCCGGAATTCAGTGAGGCACTTTAAAGCCCCTGATGCTCGATACAATATCTACTAAAGGCCTCTACCAATACCCTTTGAGTCTGGTATGCAGCAGAAATCTTCTTAGTCTTCCAAGCCTTTGTTTCTGCCTTGGTTGGGTCTGGAGCCGTGACTCAGGCATCAGCTTCCGAGGAGGCCTTTCGCACTACCGAATGTAGGCAAAAACAGATGTTTTCTCATCCGACTACCATTTCTCAGACGATGGATACTCTTAGGCCTAGAAGCCAGGCCACTCCTAGAAAATCTACCTCTAGCCACAGTCTTACTCCTACTCCACTAACCCAAGCCCAAATGCTTAAAATGGCAGAGGATCGTATCTCCCTTATCAGGGATAATCAGGCCACAACTTCTATAAGGAAAAGACACACTTCTCCTGAAATAATGACAGAACAGGATTCCGAGGAATCTGATTGTTTAGATTTTGAAGAGGAACAACAACCTCTGACTGCTTATGAGGATTCACATGCAGAGGAATCCATTCCTTCTGCCTCCCCACCAATGGACCTTTCATTTGGGGAAACCCTTCACACCCTCAAGGAACATTTCTACTGGGAATCTTAGGATTTCCCTCAGTCTAAGAAAAGACTAAGAGAGTTTCTAGACCTGCCCCAGCACAGACCCCTGGCCCACCCCCCCATCTTAGAAGTGGTGGATGATGTTTTCCATGAATCCAGCTTAGCCCCTGACACCCTTCCACCTGCTCCCAGTAAACCTAACCGATATTACAGATTACCGGATTCTTACAAATACCTGTACAGAAATCCTGCTGCAGACCCAGAGGTCATTACACAACTTCTCCCTGATCATGTCAAGTCTAAATTAATTGATACACCCTTGGATAATGACTGCTTGTTTGGAGTCAAAGCAGAAGAGGTACTTAAAAAGATGAAAGACAAAGCAAAATCTATGTTTGCAGTAAAAGATTTTTTTCAGGTGCAACCTCCTAGGTTCAGCAGGAATTTTCTCTCTAAGCACTGGTCCTTCCCTGCATCTAGCAGACAGGGGCAAGGTAAGCCCCGCAGGGACAGGCCACCCAGTCCCCATCCCAGGGACAGCAGAGAACCAAACAGTGGACCACTTCCGCCCCAAGGGCAGGGAGTTCTAAGCCATCTTTCTATGGTAAAAACTCTCAATGACTCCCTCTCCCCCTCTGCCTTCCTTTCATTCACCAAAAGCTAGGAGGAAGGCTCTCCCTCTGCAAAGAAAATTGGCTTTCTGTAGCAAAGGACCAGTGAGTCTTACAGATAATTTTTCAGGGATACAAATTCTCTTTCAACAAACTCCCAATTCCAAGAGGGTGCCCAGACTTACCTCCAAATCAGTGGGCAGAGGCATTGAAACAGGTCCAAACTCTCATATCCCAGGGGGCAGTAGAACCTGTCCCCTCAGATCAAACAGGCAAAGGGTTTTTTTCCAGGCTATTCCTTGTTCCCAGGAAAGAGGGCACTTGGTGTCCCATCCCAGATCTATCCATTCTGAACACCTCCCTGGTGGTCCCCAAATTCAGAATGCTAACTTTGCAGCAGCTCCTGCCTATGCTGACAACAAATGCCTGGTTAGTGACCCTAGACCTAAAAGATGCCTACATCCACATCCCCATAAGGGAATCCTGCAGGAAATCCCTCCACTTCAGAGAAGGCTCACAACACTTTCAGTTCTCTGCGCTACCCTTTGGCTTATCTACAGCTCCCAGGGTATACACCAAATGCTTAGCCCCGGCCATAGCATTTTGCAGACAGAGAAATGTACAGATTTACCCTTATCTAGATGACTAACTCATTCAGGCAGAGTGCAAAGAAAAGCTGCTGCAGGACCTCCTCTTTGTCAAAACCCTCCTAACTTCGTTATGGTTCACCATCAACGAGAAGAAATCAAAGCAAACACCCTCCAGAAACATCATTTTCTTGAGAGCACTGCTGGACACAGCATTCTAAGTAGCCTTCTTATCCCTAGAAAAGCAGAGCTTCCTGCCTCTCTACTTTACCCTTCTGGCTTCCAGAAGTCACCTCAATGCGAGGAAGTTCTTGCAAGCCTTGGGGGTACATGGCATCTTGCATCCTTCTATTTCCTCTGGCCAGGCTTCACATGAGGAAACTTCAGTGGTATCTAAAGAAGCTTTGGTGTCAGCACTCTCCGCTTCTAGAGACCTCTCTCCAGCTGATCCCCTGTATAAGGGCCGCGTTTCTCTGGTTGTGGGGGCCTATGCCAAGAACAAGGGTCATCCTTCATCCTCCGCCCTACCGGGTAGACCATCATCACCGACGCCTTAGACATTGCTTGGGGAGCTCACCTAGGAGGCAGGTGCACCCAAGGTCTTTTGGATGCCCAGCACACCTTTCCTTACACATCAACTAGCAGGAAATTATGGCAGTACAAAAGACTCTGACATCCTTCAAACCCCATCTCAGGCCAGGGGTTCTCCTCATCAAAACAGACAACACCACAGTAATGTGGTACATCAACAAACAGGGAGGGACCCAATCTTACCCTCTGTGCAGACTAGCCATGAACCTCTCGCTGACAGCCTCCTCCATGGGATTACACCTAATAGCCCAATACCGACCAGAGATCAACAACACCCTGGCAGATCACTTAAACAGAAACTTATTGGACCCCCACAAATGGCAGCTCTGCAGAAAAATCTCATTGCAAGTCACTCAGGAGTGAGGAACTCTGGAGGCGGATCTCTCTGCTTCGCACCTCAACCACCAGCTGAAAAAAATCTGTACCAGGGAGTATCATCATCTAGCATGGAAGGTGGATGTCTTGACCTTCCCCTGGAACTCCCTCTTTGTGTACACATTCCCTCCACTGCCTCTTATTCCCTTCAAACCTGCTGCTTCAACAGAACTGAGATACTTCTCCTGGAAGACTGCTTTCCTACTAGCTATCACCTCAGCCAGAAGAGTTTCAGAATTTCGGGCACTGATGGACATTGAGCCCTTCATCATTTTCCATGCAGACAGGGTCTCCCTGAGGACTAACCCCTCCTTTATGCCCAAGGTCATATCTATTGTGACTCTCAACCAGGCCATGCATCCACCCACCTCCTTTCCTAACCCTCAAAACAAGGGAGAAAGAATTCTTCACTCACTAGACGTGCACAGACAGCTCAGATACTATCTGGACCATACTAAACCCTTCAGGAAAACAGACCATCTTCTTGTCAGCTTTGCCCCAGGGAGAGAGGGGAAGCCCATTTCCAAGCCGACCATTTCCAAATGGATATCACACTGCATCCATTTCTGCTACAGTTTACATGGGAAACCACCCCCTAAGGCAATTCGTACCCATTGCACTAGGGCAACCTCCACATCCACAGCATTCCTTAGAGGAGTTTCCGCCAGGGACAACTTGGAAGCTGCCACCTGGACCTTTGTCCATACGTTTACAAAGCATTACCACCTGCCTCTTCTCTCTAAGGCTAGGGCAGGGTTTGCCACCTCCAGCTTTTGGAATCCTCCCACAGTTGATTGACTGCAGCAGTGGAACACAAAGAATATAGTACAGTTTTGTACACTTACCATAAATGTAGATGTTCGAGTGTATTCACTGTTGCAGTCCTGGTTTTCCTCTCTCCTTCCCCCTTATATTCTCTTTCCTTAGGGAGACATAAGCTTCTCACAGTAGCTTTTAGCCACCAGGACCACTTTACCGTATTTCTTTGGGCTTTTGACTATTTAAGGCAAAAAAAACTGATGTAATGATGTCGGCTGCCTTGCTTTATAGCACTGACGACCTGACGTCAGTCAGCAAGTAACAGCAGATGACAGAAAAACATTGACTCTAGTATTCGGGCCAGGCAAGAGCTACTACAGCAGGGATAACGCACAGGTGATGACTGCAACAGTGAATAACATATACATTTATGGTAAGTGTGCACAACTTTACTTTCTTCCCAGTCTAATCCAGTTCCTGGTACTGAATTCATGGCTTCCATATCAAGTGTTTTCATACATTTCTTCAAAAATCTACCCTCTTTTGTTACATTTTTCCCTTTTAGGTCCCATTGATACATCCTTGTTATTGCAAATCAAATTCTGTCTTCACCTGTAATTAACATTCCCTTCTGAAAGCTGGTTATTTCTCCCAAAATTTTCTTAAACTCCATTATAGCATTTTGTTGGTGGAATGTAACTTTATGCCAGCCTTCTGCCATACCAGTAGCCCTTTACTACCACAAATCTACCATTCTTGCTTTTTTCCACCTCTTTTGTCAGTATTGGAGTCCTCTAATAATCTGTATTTACTCCTCTTTTCATTTGTCCCTAATATTCTTCTGAAAATCCATCCTGAAATCCTTTATTTGTCAAATTCATGTGCTCTTTTCTTTCCAAATGCGTCTCCTGCAGCTAGGTCTTGAAGTTTTTCTTCCCTAACCTCTACCCTTATGACTTGCCATCCACTCTTCCACAGCAGTGTCCTGCATGGCTTACCCATAGGTGCCTCCTTGCTTGCATACATTCCATCCATAGACAGAGCAAGCCTGCTTGTCAGGCAGAACATATGTTACTCTCAAGTTTTGATTGCTGCCTTATTCAGCCACTTCCAGGTATCAGTAATGTATTTCCCCCCAACCAGAAGTGGGTGAGGTGATGCTGGCATCTGAGTCTCTCTCTCTCTCTCTCTCTCTCTCCCTCTCCAACTGGCTTCTCCAGTCCCTAAGTTCCAGGAGCCAGGTATGTAAGTCTAGATGTGAAGTGAACCAGGCGATGGTCTCACCAAAACAACCAGCTTCATGATAACAAGGTCCATTTGGAAGACAGCGTCCTAAGAATGTTCATTTACATTGGTAGCAAGTTCTGGCTGAAGCAAAACTCCAGAATAAGAAGTTTAATGATCAGGTTAATTAATTTATTTTTTTTATTTATTTTACATTTGTTGACCGGGCTAGTCTAACTGGATATATGTCCATTTTCAGTAGATGCCTGGGGAGAAAAGCTCCAAACTAACCACAGTTATAACAAAGTTAAAGATTACAGTAAAATAGCTAACAAAATAGTAAGTAACTAGGTAGTGGATTACAATAAAATAGTAAATAGCAGTTATATCAAATACATTGTATTGTACATAAAATGACAAAAAAACAGAAAATAGGACATGACTCTTCAGAGGAGTAAAATACTTAAATGTTACAGTGGTTTTATTGTTCACTTTTCATTTATGCTAAACAATATTGTCTAGATTAGAGTAGAAACTGGGAAGTGGTAGAAACAGAGGTGAAATTCTAGTCAGGATTACTACAAGGGCATAGCCAGTGTATTCTAAGGAATAATTTGAGTTTTTGTTTGAAGAGGAGTAGGGAAGGAAGTAATGTAAGTTCGCTAGGTAGAAGGTTCCAGTTTTTGCCAACTGTGTTTGAAAAGAGAGAGTCACCTGCCATGTTGTTGGACTTGTTTATGCTAACTAATAGTTTATTAGAAGAGCGTAAGGTATTGAGATTTTTATAGGGGATTATAAGGTTGGAGAGTATTGGAGTTTTGTTTGGATCATTGAGGACCTTATGGGCTATGGTAAGTTGGTTAAATTGAAGCTGATTCTGTAGTTCAAGCCAACCAAGTTGTTTTAGATTGTGATGGGTTCTGAAGGGGTTACCAGTGACAAATAGGGCAGTGTTATTATAGGAGCTAGCTAGTTTGAGCATGTTGATTTTAGTTAGGTTAGTGTAAATTGGTGAGGCATAGAACAGTATACAGATTAGAAGTGATTGGGCAATAGTGGTTCTAGTTGTAGAGGCAAGGAAGGGTCTAATCCTATATAGGGAGCCCATTCTTCTGTTAATTTTTTATAGTGTTGTTAATGTGAAGGTCAAAGTTAAGGTTGTTATCTATTGTAATTCCAAGGAGTTTAGTGTTGGAGTCAGGAGAAATGAGGATACCATTATTAGAGATGACTGAGAAGTCTAATGGTGTGGACTTATGGGTAGGAGAAAAGAGGAGTTTTTTTTTTTTTGGGGGGATTCAAGAGGAGACAACACTTTAAAAACCATGATTCTACTCTGTTAAACACCTTCTGAGTTATAGATTGTAGTTCAGAAGAAGATTTGGCTGTACAAATAAGTGTGGAATCATCTGCATATCGTATGCGAGTAGATTGTGGAATAGCTAAATGTCGATCATTTATAAATATGGAGAAAAGTAGAGGGCCTAGAACTGATCCCTGGGGGACACCCAAGGTGACAGGCAGGAGGGATGATAGATTCTTCTCCCAAATCACTGCTTGCTGCCTATTGCTGAGGTAAGAAGTGAACCATTGTATTACTAGTGAGTCAAAAGAAAGTGAATTTAGTATATTTATAAGTAAAGGGTGGTTAACCATGTCAAAAGCTTTTGAAAGATCAATAAAGAGAGCTGAGGAGAGAATGTTGTTGTTACGGTTTCTGTTGATAGAATCAGTGAAGGAAAGAAGGGCAGCAGTGGTGCTATGGAATGGCCTAAAGCATGCTGGGTATTGGCTAGTAAGTTATGTTGAATTAAATGGTTCAGTAGCAGGTGATGAATGCATCTTTCCATGATTTTAGCTGAAGGAGATAATAAAGCTCTAGGTCGGTAGTTGGAGTATTCATTTGAGTTACCCCCTTTATGTAGAGGAATAATGTGAGAAATTTTCCATATGTCTGGGATGGTTCCTTCGTTAATGGTTCTATTTATAAGAATCGATATGGGATAGGCTACAGATGTACCTGCTTTTTGCAAATATTCAGCTGGGATCTGGTCAGCAGAAGGGAGTACAAGGCTTCAGTTTTTGGATGAGTTTGAAGATAAAATTAGTTGAGATGGGTTGTAATTTGAAATTGTGAATAGGGCTATTATTGGGGATAAGAAAGCTAGAGTTATCAAGGGATAGTTGGCTGGCCAGGGATTGTAAGGTCTCAGTAAAGAATGTGTTAAAGGTGTTAGCGATTTCAACTGGGGTCTTGAGATTAGTGTCTGTTGGGCTTGGTGTACTGGAGTGACCAGGGTTTAGGAGTCTATTGATACTTGCCCAGACTTTCTGTGGATTACTTTGCTGTGTTTGCTGCATTTTATAGTAGAAGTTTTTTTTTTTATCTTAGAGTATTTTTTTTTTTTGTCAAATTTCTCAGTTGTTTAAAAACTTGTTGATCTGCTGTAAGTTTAGTACTTCGCCACCTATCCCAGGTTTTGTTTCTGATTAGGATCTTTTGCCTGGTTTCTTTAGAAAGCCAAGGAGCTGGTTTTGATCTAATTCTAATGGTACACTTAGGTGCATGGTGGTCTAGGATAGTTAAGAATTTAGAGTTGAAGTATTTGACACCCTCTTCAAGTGGTAGGGCTTTTAGGGGAGACTAATTACAAGCAGTAATTTCACTTTGGAATAGCTGTATGTTAAAATGCTTGTCGCTCCGAATTGAGCGAAATATTGTGGGTTGGGCAATATCAGTCTTTTCCCTGATTATGTAGGTCAGAGAATGGTCACTTACATCATCGGGGAAGGTCCCTACCTTATAAGTTTGTTGAAAGTTGTTTATCAGAATACACAGTCTAAGGTAGTCTTTTTTATTTGGTTTGTTAATTCTAGTGGGAGAGGTAATGGTTTGAGAGAAACCATAAAGGTTAATATGGGAAGTAGGATGGGTCAGTATTGACGCTCTTCCAATCAATATTGAAGTCATCTAGGATTATGGTTTCTTGAGGGAAGGATGATGTGACCCATCAAAGTATATTCTCTAGTGTAGTGATGTTGTTCCCAGGAGGTAAATAGATACAGATAATATTTATGGATTTGTTAGAATTGATCTGTATTTTAGAGATGAGTATTTGAGCATTATTTTCCAAAGGAAGGGTGTAGGGTGAAGAGGGTGACTACTAGGCCTTCTTTGAATAGAATTGCTACTCCCCCACCCTTTCTTTTGTTGCGATCACATCTCAGTATATTATAGCCTGGAGGTGTGATTTCATTATCATGGGTTCGAGGTTTTAACCATGTTTCTGTTAGGCAAAGGATGTCAAAGGAGTATACATCCAGGAGAGCATGGAGGTGTAATAATAAATAATAATTAATAGAATTATTTACCCAGACATTGAAATCACCCAAAATGAATCATCTTGAAAACTTGTGTAACCAGTTGACAGATCTGAAAACTCTTGCAGAAAATCTGCTAGATAGCGAAGTACATGGTAAATTAGGAGAAATCTGCCCTTCAAACCTTGACCAAGGAAATAACTCATATATATGAGCCACTGTCAGTCTTCTTGAGGCACTTGAAGACTTAGTAAGTAGTATGAATGCAGCCAGATGTGTTCTAAAGTTGTACCACCAAGTTTTCATGATGAACAAGTTGATTTGTATAAAACAAATCTGTAAGTGTGTCAAGTTTGTTTGATTTAAAAACTGACTTAAAAAAAAACAAAACAATCCCAATCAAAGACATAGGAAGATGGTTGTGTCTGAAGGTTAAAGATGAAAACTTGACTCCTTAGGTACAATCAAAAGGGTAAGTTCACTGTCTCCATTCACTCTAATTCCAATGTGACACCCCAGATCACGGCATGCTGAAAGTGAGCATCTCATACCACTGCCCTAATATTTTTGGCATCTTCAAGGTAGCAGTATTTTAAAGATGTTTTAAAAATCAGTGTCTGAAAGGTCAGAAAGATAGAGGGCAACCAGCAAGTCCAAGAAGTTATATAGTCTCATTACTGTGAATTGACCCTATAGCCATTGAGGGAGTTATTCAAGAATTGTCAAAGGTGGTAAATAACTATATAATTTTGCCTGTAAAGAAAATTCCACAAAAATATATGCTGTTTTCACTAAACAGACATTTAAAAATGTATCCTAGATGATCAAACCTCTCCAGTTATCAGCTGTGCAACAACACTAAAAATAAAAACTCAGTCACAAAGAAGTAATACGAACACATAATTTGATGCCAGTGATGATCCTTATTTCTTTATATGTATTTGTTTATCTTATATTTGAGGGACTGGGCATGTAATATTAACAGCAATTATTACAGGTTTTACAACAATCAGTACAAGTAAAAAAAATTGAACAGTATTGTAGACATATTCTTTGTGGAGTCATATTGGTATAGTGTGTAAGAGAACTGTCATATGACAAAGACTTTTTAGTTATACAAGATGGTACAATGCAATGAGATGTATGGAAGCAGAAGCTGAGTTGTGATTCTTATGTTATTTGTAATATGTAATATTGTTATATTGCCTACATTATTTAGCATTATTAACACAAGATTAAGTAATCTGACAGCACTTTCATAACCTGCGTGATTGAGTCCTGTATACCCATCACATTCCTCTCACTTCATGCCAACTCTTAACTCTTTATTTTCCTCCATATATCCAATTCCCGCTTTTTATTTCATGCTGTCTTTCTTACCTACTTCCTTCTGAGGAGACAAATTCCTTATTCTCGTCAGCCTACTTCACTTATCTCTGACTTCTGCTGTACTTTCTATTAACCTAACATCACTCCAGTTCTTAGCCAGACCACCACAATACTGTCTTAAAACCTCCTCCTGTTCACCACCTTTCTTTCTGGCTGGTTAGCATACTACATGCTATTCCTCCAGCTTGTTACTCTCAGGAAGTATCTACTATCCCTCTAGTATATGTCACATATATTGCTATCTGCTTCATACACTAACTGTGATTAAATCTCCCTTGCCGTCATTATTGTAAATGCTTCTGCTGACAATCTCGTATTACATACTTACTGTATTCTTTATCTGTTCTAGTTTTTTTTGCTTTGGAGCCTTGTATTTCTTATTGTATTGCACATGTACTGTAATGTTGATTTTTGTTTTGTACTTCGGAGCTTTTCTGCCTGGGCCTCCGCTGAAAATGGGCTTCGACCCAGTTGGACTATCCCAGTCAACAAATATCAAATAAATAATACATACTTTTTTTTTTAGTCTACTTTAATTAATTAATCTTCCTGTTTACAGAGTTCTCTTATAAGTCACTAAATGTATTTGCATGTTTGTGTAGATATTTCTCAGTCCACATAGGGTGCCATTTTAAGTTATGAAGCTATCTGTTTTAAGAGGTAGAGTAACAGAATGGTGGTTAGGTATGGAGTTTTAGCTATTGTTCTAAAGCAAGTGCATCTCTAAGCACCTTTGTTAGGTATGTTATGAGCATTTTCTGAATTTGTTGTACTCTTTCTTTTCTTATTCTTGCGTCAGATTTCATTTAGGTTATTTTTTATTGTACTAATTTGCATGTATTATTTTGTTTTCTTTAAGATAAAAGTTCCATCTTTCTCAGAAACTCTGTCATCTCTTAATGTGGTACAAGTAGCTGGTGGATCTAAAAGCCTTTTCGCAGGTATGTACTGTACTACTGCATTTTGTTTAAGATGTCTTCTCACTCAGTTTTGAACATAGTTATTTTAATTTCTTTCTTAATTTAAAGAGGTATGTGTGATGGGGTAATGTGTCAAAATGCATGTGAGCTATATTAGAGATTTTTTGTCATTATTTCAACATTATTTTTTTGTTTCTCACTGTTTTCTTCAGCCAGTTTCTGAATTTAGTATGCATGTTAGCTTGCATAATTTATTTTTTCACTGACTTCAGACTACAGTTTCATTACCATTCCTTATTTATTTTGGTTTAGTGCTGCTCCCTCAATTCTAGTTGTATCATTTAATTGTGTGTCCCAATCTGTGTCAGAACTACCTTCTGGTATCCATTTCTGTGGCATAGAGGTTCTGGACATCACAGTCACCCATGAAGAAACTCAGCACTGAGGAGAAGCAGTGAGCAACTTGGGTCAGCTTGTGTGCCCCAGGGGAAGGGCCTGTGGTATCCACCACACAACCACCTGGTGGGGAAAGGGGATAATACTGTAGTTCTACACAGATGGACTTGGGAACACAAGTCCAGTCAGGGAAAGTTCACACTTCTTCTGGGTATCACAGGCTGTTGCACTTTGCTTGCCACATAGAAGTGACAATTATTAGGAGCATCCAAAAAAAATCTAACACTTCTGGATGAGTGCCATGTTTCCTGCCTCTTGCTTCTTCATTCCGGTGTTTCCCAGTATAAGGAGTGGGGAAGAGGAGATGAATGAATTAAAGACGCACCTGATGATCACAGGGCAAAAGGTGGCAAAAAATAAATGCCTGCTGGTGAATTTCAGGACAGCCTTTGAGAAAGTGTAAAAAAAGAAAATAGAATTTCAGTGTGTTGAAGTTGGATCTGATGTCATCTTTTCATCCATTACTCAATGTACGCCTTTCTGATCCAACCTCGTATCTGGCTTCGGCAATTGTAAGCTTTGGATCCAGTGCTAAGACTCCTCCCCCTACCTGTAATACCTTGTGAGACTAGCAAGCTACCTCCGATCTCGTTTGACATTGTAAGCATTTGACGTATCTTGGTGCTCAGGAATGGTTTGCTCAAAAAGTAAAGATATTGGTTATTTTTGTACTATAGCTTATGTTATAGGTTTAAAAATGTCTGTCTTCTAGGACACTTATTTCTTCTTTTTTTTTTATTTGAACGATGAGGATGGTGATAAGCCCTCCAGTTTTAAAAAATGTATAGCTTGCTCCCACAACCAACCTAATTCATACTCGCACAGGTTTTTCATTTGGATATTGTTCCACTGTCTGTAAAGTGTTCGGACAATGAGTTGTCATAGAAAGAAGAAACAAGTTGATTTTAAAGGGTATCCAACCTATATCAGAGGAGAGAAGCCCTCTTCAGGATTGGAGAAGTCTGTGGCTGCTACTTCCCCCTTACCATCTTTGTTTTCCAAAAAAAGGCCAAAAAAATCTAGGGAGAAACAAAAGGAGGCAGAGAGAGGGAAAGATAAGTAAAAATCTAAATCTACAAAGAAGAGATCTCTGGATCCAGCACCCTCATCGGCTCCACTGACTGTGATCTCCAGAGCTTCAGAGCCAGTGTTCTTTTCAGATCCGATAGTTGTCAGATCAGTAGTTCCACCTAGATTTTATCCAGATCCTATCTCCCCTAGGCTCCAGTTTCCAATCCTCCAATATTCTTCGAGGCCACCTTTCTCTGATTCTTCTCTGAGGTCAGCTAGGTCCTCTTTGAGCATAAAAAAGCTGATGTGGACAGGATAATGAGACATTTTCTTCGGACCAAAATCCACATTTTCTTCAGACCACTCTCTGATCCAGAAGAACCACTTCTTCCCCTCACTCTTTAATGGCTCCTTCTCCAATCTAACGTCTCAGATCGGAGCCCCTGTATTCAACACTTTCCCAGGGCAGATCTGCGTCAGAGACCATGCTCCATACTTCAATTCCAATAAGTTCTGTGATGAAGTTGGCTGTATTGCTGTTGGAATCTTGGAGCAGAACCATCTTCGTTGACTCCAACAGGTCTGAGGATCCAATTCTCCCTATAGGGGCATCGGCACTTGATAGTTTGGCTCTGGCAGTAGCCTTAGATCCCAGCTCAGTGGCTTTTAGGGTTGAGCACCTTTTGGGAGTTTCCACATTCAAGGCTTTTGAGAAAGTATTCTCTCAACCTAGATTGAGAGGTCTACCCTTTTGGAACCAGATCTGACCCTCCCCCATAGGATTTCACATGATCTGCAGCTTGCTGTCCTGGTCCTATTTGGATAGCCAATTTCTGGGATCATGGAGTCAGTTCTCCCAAGAGGGGATGATATCCGTTTCTGTGTCTACCCCTGAGCAACCCACAGAGGAGGTTCACAGGAAATACAAGTGTCAGAGGAGATGCTTGGATTCCCCTGATGAGTCCCCAATCATCACCACTGATTTTGATGAGGGAGAAGGTTCTTCCAGATCCCCCCTTGAGGATGTCTTGTTTCTCAGACAGAAAGGGGTCAGTTTTTCTTGAGGCTTTTGGTTCTGGCCTATCTACTTCTTGGGTGGTTCCCTCAGCTGACAAGATGATAGACTTCATTTCTTCCCAGGAGTGGAAGGAACTGGCTACATCTCAGCCTGTTCTAAAAAGTCTGACAAGTTTTTGGTTGCTCCCAAAGACTCTTCCCATTAGAGCAAAGGTCTTGCTGTAGATTCTAATGTGGTGGTGGCGGCAGCCAGTAAGAGGGAACTTGTGGAAGAAAGTTCTTCTGTTCATCCACCAAATAGGGAGTTGCAGATTTGGGAAGCATGTCTACACCTCCTGTATTTTGGTAGAGCTCCTCATTACCTGGCGCACACCGCTTGTTTCCAGAGAGACTTGACAAAGGAGATCAGGAATTCTTTCCTAGGGACTTTGACTGTGGATCAAAGAAAATCCATTGAATCACATTTGGCTGCCCTACAGGCACTTTCTAGTGCCTGTATGTGCCTTATCTCTAATGCTACGGATGGTGTGTGTAAAGCAGCTGGCATAGGCATTTTCACAAGAAGGCATTCCTGGATGAAGCTAGAGAGTACCTTTCTGTGTACTAGGCACTTCTTAACAGGCTGCCATAACTAAGGACTAGAGCTTTCCTTTTTAAAGAATGTGTTATAACTACATCAGAATCTGCTTGCCCTATCAACTTTCTGCAGGCATGGTCCATAATGACTACTTACTGCAAGAAAGAATTGGAAATGGTGCAGATTTAACTGTGTGTCTTTCTGATGCCATTTGTGGTGTGAGGAAACGAGCTTTTCTTCTAGAATTGCGAAACCCCTAGAAGTTAGACCAGAAGGATGAGTGTCCATCTGCAGCTTATTGCCTGCTGTAATGAGTTATAGTGCAGTGGTGATACTGATATTCAAACATCTGCTGTCACGGTGAGTATTCTGCATAACTGTGCTATGCTTAAGGTTGTCTGTTGCTAGCCTTTATTGTGACTTCTCTGTGGTTGTTTGATTGGTTGTTGCCAGAATTAACTTTAGACCATCAGTTTTCTTATTAGATATGTTTGGAGTTTAACTGTCCCCCTTGTGTTTTGTGTAAGGGAATAAGCAAACAGCATTTTCAGTGGCAGATATATGGACATCTTATATAATGCTAATATGTGCTACAGTCTTTGTAAAATGATCAAATGTACTTGTTTCCAATTCATTTTTCCCCTCATTTTCTAGTAACTGCTGAAGGAAAGGTGTATGCTTGTGGAGAAGCCACAAATGGAAGACTAGGTCTAGGACTTTCAAGTGGAACTATACCCATTCCTCGACAAATCACAGCTCTCAGCAACTATGTTGTGAAGAAAGTGGCTGTGCATTCAGGTACTGATTCTTAAACATCTTATTGTTTGAGTCACTTAAGAGTGTTTTCTTTTGCAGTACTTAAGCTGAGGTTTAACTTTCTATTTATTCTCCTGTCAACAGGTGAGTGCATCACATGATTCTTGGTGGATCCCTGATACTACTTCCTACATCTCTGGCCTTTTGAGTAAAATAATTTTGAGAAGAAAGTTGCTCATTGAAAATAGAAATGTATCATTGGTCAGTTATTTGGTTTCAGATTTGTATAGGTATTCACCAGGTCTGTGGGCTGGTCTGAGGACCTTTTTCAACCATGACCCAAGCCTCACGGCATTTTCACAATAGCTTAGGAATGATAGTGGGGAGACCTACTGTAAGTGTAAACATTTAGATTATAATTTGTTGCTCACTGCAGTGATACCATAGTTTCATCTTTTGAGGACCTTGGCACAAACTCTTGAATTCTCCGGCTTCTGCACTTCAACATGCTTCTTTCTAGCATTACCTGCCATGATGTTACAATCTGCACATGTGACAAAGCATCCAACTGCATTTTTCCGATTTCTTTTAGGATAATAGGATCATAGAAAGTTACTAGGCTGTTGGCCCTGAGGCCCTTACAAGCCTAGCCAAATTTATCCCATGTTCTGTCAAGTCAGCACCTGATGCCCCTGTCTAGCAGGGCACAGATGGAATCCCAGGAGTGTATTTTCTGTTCCCCATCCATTTATTCAGGTTGCGCTTAAAAAGGATTAATGAAGTACTCTGCTTGATGTGGAGAAGGAGTCTATTCCACAGAAGCGGGAGTCTCTGGAACACAAATCTGTCCCGCCAACAAGTCTTATTGATGTCATAGACCAGGTTGAGGTCACACTTGCGGGTTACTTGAGTGGAGCTTGACTTGCGGATATGCAGCAGTCCCATCAAGGTGGGTTCTGAGATTGCTTTGTATGCCAGACAGAGGTCACCTCTGAGGAATCTGTATGAGACTGAGTAGAGGGACAGGGCTTTTAGGCTGTCTGTGTAGGGTAGATGTTTTAGACCCTGGATTCTCCTGGTGAGGAACCTCTGTGGTTTCTCCAGCTTCTGCATGTGCTTTGTGAGGTACATGCCGAAAGGGGCATTGTACTCAATAATGGGTCTTATAAGGGAAGAATACAGGGATGTTATGACCTACTTGTCCCTGGATGAGATACCCTTACTAATGAGGTGGGCCATGTAGAAAGCTTTCCATACAACGGAGGCAATATGGTGGTCATAAGTCAGTTTGCTATCAACCTGGGTGCCCAAGTCACAACTGATTTCGTGCTTAGGACTTTGTTATTAATGTGATAATTTGTGGGAATGTAACTCTCCCCAAAGGGGATGATGATGCATTTTTAGGCATTCAGTTTGAGGCCATGTTTCTGGCGCCAGTCATTTGTTTGGGTGAAACCCTCTTGGAGGATGTCCACATCACTGGGGGAATTGATGACAGCACTCAGCCTGCAGTCATCTGCAGAAAAACACCAACAGTGTTAAACAAGTGATAAAGTAATTAGACAAACACACCAACAAAATGTTAAAGTATATAAAATTTATAGTATACAATGAAACAAGAGCTGTAATAACAAAATAAGTAATTGTAAAAAATGCATTTGCAGGGCAATCAAAGGTACTATATATATATATATATATATATATATATATATATATATGTATATATAGATCTAGGACATTTCACTGAATGCACATTTCACCGAAATTGAAATTAGTGTGCACTTTTCACCGAAAATACATTTCACCAAAAGTGGTATATGGCCTTGTCCTCACTGTAGTGCGACCCTGGAGTTGGTATATATAGTAGGGGGTAGGCACCACCCCCCACATATTTTAAATGTGTTAAACTATATACATGCATACTTGCAATTGCAATATTACTCTTATCCAAACATGATATATACTTGAAATACCTCCACACCCACAGCCCCCCACACACACCCTACTATATATACCAACTCCAGGGTCACACTACAGTGGGGACAAGGCCATATACCACTTTCGGTGAAATGTGTTTCGGTGAATTGTGTTTTCATGAATTGTACTTTCGGTGATGTGTTCGGTGATATGAGTTTTGGTGAAATGTGCATTCAGTGAAATGTCCTAGATCCATTTTATATATATATATATATATATATATATATATATATATGGGTCTAGGACGGCCGGGCATACTTACGCGAAAGTTCATTTCACCAAAGAAGCACTTTCGCGTAACTATGCATGTTGCAGAGGACGTACTACAGTGCAAATAAGGGAAAATTCCCTTTTCCCCACTGTATAGCGGTCTCGGAGGGAGAATATTAAAGTGGGGTGTGTGGGGGGCACAGCCCTCCACATGGGGGGGTGCAGGGGGGTGAAGCCCCCCTGCTAAAACGTTAATGCAGTGTTTCTTTTTAGTAACACGGTTTAACGAAAGTGCTTTTTCGATAAAAGCGCTTTCATTAAAGTGTGTTCGATGGTTATGGATTCGGACGTTTGATCATTCGATCAAACGTCCTAGATCCGTATATATATATATAGTCTACACAAGTGAACTTCTCAAGTCAGATTACAAAAGGAACAGAGAAGAGGGAAATTAATGACTAATAGGTAGAGTGAAGATCTAGGTATAGAAGGACTAAGTAAGGAGCGTAAATGTCGGTGGAAAATTAGGTAGGAAACTAGACAGTGCGGATCAGAGTTGTGAAAATTAAAAAAGACAGGTAGGTAGGGTGTGGAGAAGTAGAGGAGAGGGATCAGAGTTATGAGAAATTAGAGGAGAAGAGGAGAGAGATAGGTAGGGTATGGTTAAGTAGAGGAGAGTTAGGAGGGGTGGGAGCAGGAGCATTCCCATGGGGATGAGATGTGGGAATGGAGCAATGTTTTGAAGGCGGAGTGGTTGTTGGTGCTACCAGTTTGTGGGGGAAGGGAATTCCAGAGTCAGGATAGAGAGAATGACAAAAGGAATTTGCCTGGAGTTCGAGCAGGTTTTGATTGTTTGACCTGAGTAGTCTGTCAGGTTGATGCAGTTGGAGGGAGGAGTTGGGGGAAAGGCAGAGAAAGGGTTTAAAGATGAGTTTATGTGCATGATAAAGTTGGATGAAGGAGAGATGATGGGGTAATTCAAGCCAATTTAGTTTGCAAAGGGCATTACAGTGGTGAGTGGAGGATTTGGCACGAGTGGCAAACTGTGATTTTGTTATACCAGGAAGCTAGTTTAGTCTTTAGACCGGATTGGAGACTAGTAAGGAGAGGTGCACCATACAAGAGGGGAGGGTATGAGGTAGGTCATAGAAAGGACATGTTTTTTGAGGGAGTAAGGAAGCGGTTGTGATGGTAGAGTAAGCCTAATTTTTGGTGGGTTTCCTTTACATTTGTTTGGAGATGAATGTCAAATTTAAGCTGTTCGTCGATAGTGACACCAAGTAGTTTTGCATGGGATACGATTTCTATAGGGGTCCTGTTTTGGCTAGTTATGGAGAAAGCGTTCTTGTCAATTTTAGTATACTTTGAGGGGGGTGAATATCATAATTTTGGATTTGGAAGCATTTAGTGCTAGATGATCATTTAACATCCAGTTCTCAGTTGATAGGAAGACTTCTTGGGTTAGTTTCTGTAGTATGGGCAGGGTTTCAGCAGAGCAGATTATCGTAGAGACGTCTGCATATTGGATGAGCTTGGCATTAGGAATACACTGTAAAAATAAACTCAAAAAAAGTCACTACCTTAGTTACAACCATTTACCCACTGTGCAGGGAATTTTTTAAATCTGCCAACTTGTGACATTCCCAAAAAAAGTGTTCCAAATTACCTGTTTGTTCCACATCATGCCGCCAATATTTGCTGACTAGCTCAGGAAAAATTTTCTGAAGTTATTTGTGGTATAAAAATACCTATTCAAACACTTCCGTGCAGAAGTCTTAAAAAATCTTTTGAGGTGCATTGCATGCTTGGGAGACTAAAGAGTGTCTTCACACTGTACCTTTGTAAATTATTTTCACTCTCCTGTTTGTCCTCTTTTTGTCGAACAGCATTCCTTCCAGAAACACCCACATATACCATCCAAACTCTCCCCTTTCGTAGTCCCATCCCCCCAGCACTCCTTCCCCTGTCCTATGAGACTTCCCTGACACTTTAAACTTTGTTAACCTAAGTAATCCTATTATTTGTTTTTAATCTCTTTTGCTCTTATTTTTACCACATTTTAAACTCAATTTTCATTTTATTCCGATCACTAGCTATCCCTTCTGAAGTAATTTCTATCTTCTCTTATAACTTTTAAGTTATATCCAACACTAAAACTAGTCTACCACTCTAGCCGCATATAACTCAGCCACTAAATACTTGAAAATCACAGCAGATGGCATTGTCTATCCCCATCTCTGTACTCAATGCAAGATTTTTCTAACAGTCTTATGCCCCCCCCCCCCCCCCAAGGAAGAAGTAATTCATCCTACCCCTGTACAAAGGCACTAAGAAAGAAATACTTTATCCTACCTCTGTACAAAGGTGGAAATGCAACTGATCTTTCCAACTATAGACACATAACCATACTTTCTGCCCTATCAAAAATCTTAGAAAATTACATCCATTCTCAACTCCTCAACCACATTTTTACAAATAGCCTCCTCC
Organism: Protopterus annectens; assembly: GCF_019279795.1. Lineage (NCBI taxonomy): Eukaryota > Metazoa > Chordata > Ceratodontiformes > Protopteridae > Protopterus > Protopterus annectens. The sequence goes on along the minus strand of NC_056735.1, from coordinate 1,893,448 downwards.
TTCAGCATAGTTTGAATGAACTGCAGTACCTCTACTGCATTAATAGACTTCTCTAACAACTTCACTCATAGCTGCAATACATGTAATATTGTGTCTGCCCTTTTCTTGGCTCTGTCTAAAGCTTTTCACACCTTCTCTCAAAGAAAACTGCTCCATAAGGTAGCCACCTTTGATCTGTCCTACTCTAGTCTCTCCTGGTTCCTCAGCTACCTGTTCAACAGATCCCAGTTGTTTAATGACAGTCTAACATCTCAAACATTTTACCACTCAATGCTGGTGTCTTCAAGTATCCATACTAGGACCACTGCTGTTTAATGTATTTTATCTGAGATTTACAGATAACCTCAAAACATGGCAAAATAGTCCAATTCACTGATGATTCAACCTTATCTTCTGTGCCAAATATCCCATTCTTCTCCAACAGGTCCCACAAGATTCAGTCTCCCACACAGAGTACTGGCTAGCAAAATCAGACCTAATACTAAACCAAAACAAAGAAAACTACTTCTTTTCACTCCCAAGTCTCATACCAAATACAAAGCAAACTTTCAAACCACCTCTGCAGGTAACACAAATGTTGAGGTATTCTACAATACTGAGTAATAGACAGCACCATGACATTCAACCTGTACATCCAGCAAGCAGTCATAAAAACACATCAGAAGTTAGGTATGCTATATTGAACCAAACAATATTTGACTGAAAGCAGCTGGATAACATTAACATCTACCTACCTGCTGCCTACACTTCTGTATACCTCTTCTATTTTACCAACTTCCAGTCCACCCTGACAATTAAACTCAAGCAACGCTATAATAAAATAGCCATACTGACTTCTTGCAAACCATATTCCACACATCACTGTATTGCTGTCAGGTACCCAAATTGGCTTGTGCTACCTTACCTACTCTCAGCTTCCATTTTGCTCACAGAATAGTCTTTCACCTTGAAAAATGCCATGCCCCAACACCACCACCACCTTCTCCACTCTACTGACAAGCATCTGTCAATTCACAAAACTCACAACAAAGCAAGGAATGCCCTTTACTCCAGTTGTTTCTCAAAATCCTGGAACTCTGATCCCCCTTCATTCACACTCATCAACAAAGCACATCTCTTCAAAGACAAATTAAAAGTCTTCTTGCTTGACTCTCTGCTATGCCTCTGCTATTCCCCAGGCTAAATTATTCCTAAACTACCTGTCCTTTGTACACATACATTTCCATAACTCTCTCTTCTCTCGTATCTTTCTGACTTCTACTTTTCTTATGACAAAATGTATATATTTATGTATTTTGTCTTAACTGAACCCAGTGCTGACCTTGATGCAAAATCATCATCATCAACCCCTTTTTTTTCCCCATTTTCTACATGGGGTCAAGGTGTCGTGTTAACTGTTGCCATCTCTCTCGATTCAGTGCCACGCTCCTGCTACCTTCGTCTGACTGTCAAAGATCTTCGCTTCTGCAATCCATCCACTTCTTTGCTGGAAGCCCTCATTTTCTCTTACCTTCCTGTCTGTCCCAAATCATCTTCATCCGTATTGTTTTTTGCTTTTCTGCACATGTGCCTGAACCACCATAATCTGTTCTGTTTGCTCTTTTCTGTAATTGGAGCTACTTTGGCTTCTAAAAACAGCCAGAGAGACAAAAGACAAATCAGTAATCCAACAAAATGATGAACGACCAACAGAAAAAGCAGCAGCAAGTCCAGCACGGATAAAAGTTCCTTTAGAAGTTGCATTAAACTCACACTTTAAAAACAGTAAAAAAGTATCATTAAATAAAGTGAGATGCTAGCACTTATGTCCTGGTACCTTCCAGAACTTCCTCAGATGAGTCTTAGTATGTTTACTCTTAGATTCATCTGAGGAAGTTCTGAAAGGTAGAGGATGAAAGCACCAGTATCTCTGTATTTAATGATACTTTTTTATTGCTTTTAAGTGTGAGTTTGTTAATAAACCTTCGAAAGTAACTTTTATCCATGCTGGACTTGCTGTTACTTTTTCTGCTTGGTTGTTCATCATTTTGTTAGATTACTATTTGGCTTCTGCTCTTGTTCTCATTTCTTCATCTGTCTCACATTGTGCATCCTACCACCCTTCTCACGTCCTCATTTTCATCACCTCTAGCTTTCTCATCTGCTCTGCCTTTACTGACCAGGTTTCTGTACCATACAATAGTACTGGTCACACCACTGTTTTGTATACCTTACTTTTCAGTTTCTTTGGTCTTCTTCTGCCATACACTACACCTGCCACTCTTATCCCAGTTGGCTGCATCCCCTCTAATTCTAGCTTTGAGCTCTTCATTCAGACTTCTGTTCTCTTCAACCCACCCCTCCTAGATATCTGATGCTATTAACCTGTTCCACTGTCTTCCCTTCTGTCTAAATTCTGAGCTGCTTCTGATTTCCCCAATTTTCTGTTATTACCACTGTCTTGTCTGTACTTACTTTCATCCCATGTGTCTGTACTTATGCATTCCATTCCTGTCCTCTGCTGAAGTTCTTGCTCAGAGTCTGCCCGTAATGCCTCATTGTCTGCATAAAGCAACTTTGTTGGTCTGTCCCCTGTGACCTGTTTGCCAATGTAGTCCATCACCAGTATGAACAACAGTGAGCTCAGTGCTGAACCCTAGTACACACCCACTCTCACTTGGAAACCCCTCTGTGAGACCAAAATTTGTGGTGCAAAATATACTTGTTTATTTGGTAATTATCTGCTTTATTCATTCTGTTTGCATGTTACGCTGCTAATGTTACCTCAGTATTCTGCATGCTGTGTATGTTGTTATTTTATGTGGAACTTCTTTACCGGGCTTCCACTGAAAATAGGTTTGTCTGCCAACAGTCAGACTTTCCCAGTTAAATAGAAATAAATTATTTTCTTTCTGACAGATAAGAAAGCATCAGTATTTCATTATTACGTCGTTACCCTTCATTTTTGTCTTAGTTTTTATGGGTGCATAGAGAGTGGTCCTGGTCTTGAGGGCTTTGGAGAAGAAAATGCTTTAAGGTTTTATGTAATGCACTAGTCAAACATGCAGAGTTGCAGAAGGTCTTACCTGCTTTGCAGGAGGCAATGCTTATTTGGCAGTGTGCCATAGGTAAGAACATTACACTATCAGCTTTTCACATCCTAGAGAGGTAAATTAATAGCCGCGTGCTCTGTGGCAAGTCTCTTGTAGAGCTTTCATACCAGAGACTGTCATGGCCAAATGCCATTCAAACATCGGGCATGGCAGAGATTGCATCTTTTGACACTTGGAGAATGCTGTACTCTTCTTTTTTGTGCTAAGTTCAATTTGACAAGGGGGTGTAGCAGTTTCCTTATGTTAGCTGCATTGTCAGCATGTGCCTTGTCGGACACTGATTTCATGCATGTCCCTTGTTGCAGCAGTGTATGCTGTTATGCAAACCTAGAGAGACAGATGCTGTCCAGTGGACTAATACCATGAATCCCTCCTGATGGTGATGAGTGTTTGCCACTTCACTCCCACTTTCCCTTTACAGTCTTTCTATCCTGGAGGAATTTTTATCTCTAGTGCTAGTTTTAATAATGTAGCCATAGCAGACACATTTGCTGATAACTGGTCTTTGTGTATGCCTTAAAATGCTAGACGCTGAATTTATATTGTAGGCAAAAAGAAAAAAGAAAAAAAGAACTTTTTACATAATTTCTATAACTAGCATCTTATACTGAGAATTTATTTGTGTACTTGTTTACTTCATTGTCGCAAGTTGTTTTTTTAGGCAAGGTAAATGTTGTTTTGTGAGGTGTCACAATATCTTTGAAATATCAAGATGGTCTTCTGAAGTGGGTCACGTATTACATGAGCACAGTACTGCCATTGCAACTTTATACATGTGTGACTAGAATTTAAATTAAATTGGCAAGGAAGGCTTCTGTTTGTTTGTCCTGCAATGTATTTTATTAAAATCTTATTTAATTTGGGACAATGTTCTGGTTTGATTGAGGGAAGGGAGAGTGGGATTGTGGCACTGAGCACATCCATTAACCCAGATGCACATGATGCAGGCATATGGTTATATATGTCTGCTATGTCTTCCATGAATGTGCATTCTAATTTTTTTAAGTGGATGAACAACAGAATTGACGTTGCATTTAAGTCTACTTCACAAGTCTTCTCAAAGTTATTGCAGATTACTGAGATATTAACTGTTATCCCTAGATCTCCAAAGGGGGGCTTCTTAAGCTGCTGCCTTTTTCCATACTAGCGGACTCCACTTCAGAAGTTCTCAGAGACATACAGAGTACTTTTTCAGTTCTGCACTGATGGTACTTTACAATGTGGCTATAAATGTGAACAGTTCCTGTAAATTAGACTTTCACCTTGCACTTTCTGATAATATCTGCAATTGTCATTCTTACAGGTGGAAGACATGCAATGGCACTAACTGTTGATGGAAAGGTGTTTTCCTGGGGAGAAGGAGATGATGGAAAACTGGGACATTTCAGCAGAATGTAAGCCTGTTAAATTTGAGCATGTAATTTCAAAAGCAGCAGAACATAAAGGCAAATGTTAGTATTTCTGGTACACGGATGATCTGCCCTTCTCATAGGTATTGTGTCTTGCTTTGTCATGCAGGAATTTCTTGCAGAGAAACGGTTCAAAAACATAAATAACACACTGGGTATATTCATTTAGTCAGAAATAGGCCACACCCATAGTAGGCATCATTGTTGCATGGAAGTCATATGCACCATTCTAAGTGGGCCTGTCATCACTTTAGTATGTTGTTATCGGTAGTGTTAACACATTCGCATTAGTTCTTTCGTATGGCAAAGAGTACTGTGATCACTCTCCAAGTAAGTTTACAAAATCTTATTGAGGTTCATGCATATTTTTAGTGGCGTTGTCGCATAAGGATTTCACACTTACACTTCAGAAGTGCTTATTTGCCCACAGAAAGCACCACAAAACTGAAAGACAGTACATTTTTAAAATGCCACAAAACTGTTGGGGTCAGTCACTCTTTACCAAATGGGTACATCTTTAGGTCTTGGGCAGAGACATTCTTTCTGCTGTAGATTTTTCATTCAAGGTATTTTTATGATGCAGTAGTTAAAATGCATGCACCCCCCCCCCCCGATGATGCTTTAACTGCAAGAACTGAAACCAAGCCTATACAACCACAGTTTTATCGAATCTATTAAAGTCTGTGCGACACCGAACTTTTCTTTCTTCAAGTCGCCATTCCATCATCACCACCAAATTAGCCCCCCCCCCCCCCCCGGAGGAGCGAGAGTCTTACAACCTATCTCTTCCCCTCGGTTGAGCATTGTACATCAAAGAATGGATGTTATCAGTGGTTGGTCACAGATTTTGTGGTTTTAAAATCATAACTCTTGTCAGTGGGCCAGCTGTAGCCCTTCCCCTTTGAGACGGTAAGCCATCAGTGACCGCCACTCTAGTCTTTATCCCCATCTGCCGCAAGTGTGGTTGCCTGAAACAGAGATTTATCCCTGTACACTGTGGAGATGGACACAAATCCTTCACAGTGTTATCAGTGTTCTGTCCACTGTTTACTAAAAGAGAATGAATACATGGTTTGAACATATGATTTTGATTTAATGCTACTGAGTAGTTCGCAACACAGAGGGGGACTTAACTTGGCTAATCTGACAGAGCCTGGCACAATTCTTAGTTTTGCTTTAAATGTGTTGTTTTCCATAAAGTTATTGTACTTCAGTGGTTTGCTTTGAAACTGAGTTTTGCTACAGCTGAGAATCTGCTCATAATGTCTGACAGATTACAGATGCAAGAACATGCCTGGGAAGAGAATGCCCAGTATGATAACATACTGTTTAGGGCTACAGATGATCAGAACTGCATATCTGAAATTTCTTTAAGTGAAAATCAAAAGCCAATGAAATAAAACACCCAGATGGGTAAAGGGCAAAGTTGTTCAAGCCTTTTATAGAAGCATTGCGAGCTGACCACTGTTCTCCATAAAAGAGCCCAGTATAATTTGAATTTGCCATTTAGAATAGATGTATACATTTATTAACTTTCTTCAAAGTGTGCGTATGCACACACTTCTGCTGTTGTGCAGGCAGTTAAGTCATGTAGTGGTATTGTCCATGTACTCCAGAAAGAGAGAAGTGATTTTAACTTCAGTTTTTGTGCGACTTGAAATGGATTTCAAAAAAATCACATCTTGAACTTCAGTTTCAAGGTGAATTAATTGAAATCCATTTGTCAAACACACAAACTGGTTATGATCAGTGACCCAGTTGTAATCTTGTCTTTCATTCTTTGATTACTGTTCTTTGGGCTGTTACTATCCATGTTCCATATCATTGTGTTGCAGAATGATCTGCTTTCTTTGTGGTCAGTAATTGTAATTTTAGGCTCTAGAGTTCATTATTTTTTGTTAAAAGTTTGCACACATGCATTTATTCCCTTACCACTACTGCTAAGGCCATGAAGTTTAGAAAGGTATTTCTAGACTTCTCTTTTCCATCTTAAATAATTTCTG